>NW_006399842.1:12952921-13062723 GCF_000299155.1 Elephantulus edwardii
AAGAAAGAAAGAAAGAAAGAAAACAACAGGACAATATCTCTCATGGTTGTTGTTGTTGTTGTTGTTATGTGCCATCAAGTTTCTTGCAACTCATAGTGGCCCTATGTACAACAGCTCTGACCCCTGCTCTATCCTGAGCCAACTTTATTGTCTCTGACACACCTACTCCCATAACCCTACTCACTGAATCAATCCATCTCATTGAGGGTCTTCCTCTCTTGCATTGATCCTCCACCCTCCCAAGCTTAATGTCCCTCTCTAAGGACTGATCCCTCCTTGCAACATGCCCAGAGTATGTCAGACAAAGCCTCAGAGTCCTTGCCTCCAAGGAGCAGCCTGTATTCACCCTCTCTAGGATGAATCTATTCTCTTAGAAGTCCACGGTATGTTCAATACTCTTCTTCAGCACCACAGCTCAAAGGCATCATTTCTCCTGCTATCATCCCTTGTCATTGTCCAGCTTTCTGATGCATAGCACATAATTGTGAAGACTATGGCCTGGATCAGGCACACCTTAGTCTACAGATTGACATCATTGCCTTCAGTATTCTGGAAATGTCCCTAACAGCAGACTTTCCCAATACAATATGTCTTTTAAGTTCCTGGCTGTTGGTATCAAGAGTGTTGATTGTGGAGCCAAGCAAACTAAAGCTATTAATAGTCTCAATCTCTTCACCATCTATTATGATGCTACCAATTGGCCTAGTGGTGAGAATCTTTGATTTCTTGATGTTGCGCTTCAATCTATATTGAAGGCTGCAGTCCTTGACCTTCTGCACCAAGTGTTTCAGGTCCTCCTCAGTTTCAGCAAGCAGGGTTGTGTCATCTGCATAATGCAAGTTGTTGATGAGTCTTCATGCCATACTCCTCCTCATAGATCCCAACCTCCCAGATGATCTGTTCCATCTATTTTTAACAGAACATGCACAAATCAAATTTTCCATGACCGAGGGTGAATTATTTCATGTATGCAAAGCTGCTTGAATATTGGAAGACAAATCCATGTAGTCTACCATATCAACAAGTTAAAGAATAAAAATCACAAGATCACATCTATTGATAAAAAAGCATTTGCGCTTTTTCGCAACGGGTTTGTCACCACAGTACAGGTGTTGGTGAATACCATCGCAAAACCTAAGCCAAAATGGGAAAGGAGAAGACCCATATCAACATTGTCGACATTGGACATGTAGATTTGGGCAAGTCCACCACGATTGGCCATCTAATCTACAAATGTGGTGGGATCGACAGGAGAACCATTGAGAAATTCGAGATGAAAGCTGCGGAGATGGGAAAGGGCTCCTTCAAATATGCCTGGCTCTTGGATAAACTGAAAGCTGAACATGACCGTGGCATCACCATTGATATCTCCCTGTGGAAATTTGAGACCAGCAAGTACTGTGACCATCATTGATGCCCCAGGACACAGAGACTTTATAAAAAACATGATTACAGGAACATCACAGGCTGATTGTGTTGTCCTGATTGTTGCTGCTGGTGTTGGTGAATTTGAGGCTGGTATTTCAAAGAACATGCCCTTCTGGCTTGCACACTGGGTGTGAAGCAACTGATTGTTGGTGTTAACAAAATGGATTCCACCGAGCCACCCTACAGCCAGAAGAGATATGAGGAAATCGTTAAGGAAGTAAGCACCTACATCAAGAAAATTGGCTACAACCCTGACACAGTAGCCTTTGTTCCAATTTCTGGCTGGAATGGTGACAACATGCTGGAGCCAAGTGCTAATATGCCTTGGTTTAAAGGATGGAAAGTCACCCGGAAAGATGGCAGTGCCAGTGGGACTACACTGCTTGAAGCTTTGGGTTGCATCGTGCCACCAACTCGTCCAATGATAAGCCCCTGCGTCTGCCTCTCCAGGATGTCTACAAGATTGGTGGTATTGGTACTGTCCCTGTGGGCAGAGTGGAGATTGGTGTTCTCGAGCCTGGCATGGTGGTCACATTTGCCCCAGTCAACGTTACCACTGAAGTAAAGTCTGTTGAAATGCACCATGAAGCTTTGAGTGAAGCTCTGCCTGACGACAATGTTGGCTTCAACGTTAAGAACGTCTCTGTGAAAGATGTTCGACGTGGCAACATGGCTGGTGACAGCAAAAATGACCCACCCATGGAAGCAGCTGGCTTCACTGCTCAGGTGATCATCTTAAACCATCCTGGCCAAATCAGTGCTGGTTATGCACCTGTGCTGGATTGTCACACTTGCTTACACTGCTTGCAAGTTTGCTGAGCTCAAAGAGAAGATTGATCGCCATTCTGGTCAGAAGCTGGAAGATGGCCCCAAATTCCTGAAGTCTGTTGATGCTGCCATTGTGGACGTGGTTCCTGGCAAGCCCATGTGTGTGGAGAGCTTCTCTGACTACCCTCTTCTGGGTTGTCTTGCTGTCCAAGATATGAGGCAGACTGTTGCTGAGGGTGTCATCAAAGCAGTAGACAAGAAGGCTGCTGGAGCTGGCAAGGTCACCAAGTCTGCTCAGAAAGCTCAGAAGGTTAAATAAATATTACCCATAACACCTGCCACCCCAGTCTTAATCAGTGGTGGAAGAACTGTCTCATAACTGTTTGTCTCAATTGGCCATTTAAGTTTAATAGTAAAAGACTGGTTAATGATAACAATGCATCGTAAAACCTTCAGAAGGAAAGAAATGTTTTGTGGACCATTTGTTTTCTTTTTTGTGTGGCAGTTTTAAGTTATTAGATTTTAAAATCAGTACTTTTTAAATGGAAACAACTTAACCAAAAATTTGTCACAGAATTTTGAAACCCATTAAAACAAGTTTAATGAGAAGAGAAAAAAAACATTTGATAATATTGAACACCCATGCACCATAAAAACTCTTAATGACATCAAGGGGAAATTTCCTCAATTTGGTAAAGAGCACCTATAAAATCCTCATAGATAAGGTAAGAAAAGGAAATAGAAGACATACAAATTGGAAAGGAAGACATAATTTCTATACTTACAGATGATATATATGATTGTCTACAAAGAAACTCCTAGGCTTAATAATGAGGTGAGCAAGGAAAAGACACAGATCAAAATATAAAATGCAATTGTATTTGAACAAGAAATAAGATAAAAATACAATACCATTTAAAGTAGTTCAAAACAAAATAATAACAAAAAAAAAGAAAAACTCTAGTAATAACTAACACAACATACACAAGACTTGTATGCTAAAAACAACAATATGCTGATAAAAGGAATTTTTTTAAATATCTCAATAAATGGAAACAGGAGTGGCATCCACTTCCTAAACAACATGCCTCTGGAAACTCTATGAACTTTGGTAAATGATGATCGTTGTAGAGGGGCTTCAAGCCTTTTGTTCATAGGGTTGCTATGAGTTGTGCTCTACTTAAAGGCAATCAACAACAACAAATAAATGGAAGGATATACCATGCTCATGGATTGGAAGATTCAGAATAGTGAAGATATGAATTCTCCATAAGCTGATGAATGGTTTTGACACAATTCCTGTAACAAATCTTCTGAGATAGGACATTATTCTAAAATTTATTTGAAAATGCAAAAGATCTGAAAATAGTAAGGCAATTTTGAGAAAGAAGAAGTGAGAGAAAGCACATTACTTGATTTTAAATTATATATCTATGTATACATATATATATATTACAATAATTAAGACTATGTGAGCTTGTTGGAAAGGACTGGGAATGAACTGAGAGCCCAAAAGTAGTCTTACACAGGTACAGCCCACTAATTTTTAACAAAGATATAAAGAAATAAAATTATACTACTTTACCCTCATTGTTGTTATCATTGTTGTGTGCTGTTGAGTTGGAACCAACATATAGCTGATCCTCCAGTAGGCTTTCAGAGAAAGTAAATCACACAGAAGGAGATTGCCCATTCTTCTCCCACGGAGCAGCTGGTGGATCTGAACCACGTGTCTTTGGGATTTCAGTGCAGTTTCTTAAAGCTCCATTACACCCATTGTGGAGGGGGGTGGGGATTAGGATGCTTTGGTGAAGATTTGGAGAAATTGGAGCCTCTATACATGGCTGTTGAGAATGTAAGACACTACATCCACTTGGGAAAACATTTTGTCAAGGGGACACATTTTTTAAAATATTTTGCCAAGCATCAGCTTGGGAAAACAATTCTTCAAAAGTTTATACAGAGAGTTTCCATAAGACCAAACAATTTTATTCCTAGGCATAGACTCAAAATAACTGAAAACATGTATCTACACCAAAATTTGTACACAATATTCATAACAGGATTATTCATAATAGCCAAAAAGTAGACATAAGTCAAATGTCATCAACTGAGGAATGAATAAATAAAGTGTGGCATATTATGCGGTATATAAAATATAATATATACAATGGAATATTTCCAGGGGAAAAAGTTGTATTCTGATGCGTGTTACAGCATAATGGACCTGGATGATATGAGAGAAGCCTGTCACAAAAAGCTACATACTGCATGATTCCATTTATATGAGATGTCCAGAACAGGAAAATTTATAGAGACACAAAAGAGATTAGTGGATTCCCAGGAATAGTGATAGAAGAATTGGCAAAGTGAGTATGGATATGAAATTTTCTTAGGAAATGTTGAAATTGCTCTAAAATTAATTACGATAGTGGTTGCAAAGCTTTGTGAATATATCAAAACTCAGTGAATTGCATGCTTTACAGGTGAATTGTATATATAGTAATTCTATTTCAAGAAAGCTGCTATTTTTTAAAAGAGTAATTCAACTTAAGAGAGATTATCTTTTCAACCAGAGCTTCAAATTATATCTTTTAAATTAAGTTATAGCTGACAAAGCAAAACTGGAGCAGATTCAAATTTATAAAATGTGAGTGTATCGAAGTGATAACCAGGATGGAAAAAATTACGAGTTGGTGCCCTGTTGGAAACTTAATCTTCCTTTTAGAAAACAAGGGCAGGGTACACTTTGCATAGCAACCAAATCTCTTGGTAGGCAAAGTTGGAACAATGGTGCCTAGCCCAAAGATAATGGCTTGCCCTTCTGGCTATAATCCAATTTCCCTCCTCAGATTTCTGAAAGGGTTTACGATTCTGTCTTTCCAAGACTTCAATCCCTAACTTTTTGCCTTCTCCTTATCACTCCGGTACACTCCATTTCCCCAATACTGGTATATTCTGATTTCACCCTTTTGGCCAGGATGGAATCAATATAAACTGATTCAAAGCCCAGTTTTCAACAAAAGGAGCAATTGGATATAGGCAATTCTGGTGGCCTAGTGGGTTGTGCTGCCAACCCAAAGGCAGGAAGTTTGAATCAGCCAACCCCTCCAAGAGAGAAAGATGGACAATCTCCTGTGTGGTTTGCAGCCTCTGAAAACTCACTGGAGGGTCAGCTATGAGTTAGTTTCAACTCGACATCAATGACTAAGTGAGTGTGTAAGGGGAGTGGGAGGAGAGAGAAAATGACATTATTAAAATAATAATTAACTAAAAATGGATCATATATTTAAAGGTAAAACTCTGGCACTTCTAGAAAAGAACATAAGAGAAATGTGATATATTAAAAAAAACTCTTGATAGATTGGACTTTATTGAAATGATAACAATTTTCTGTATGAATATTTTTTTTGTTAGGAGGATTTTAAAAGCTACAGTTTGAGAGAAACTATTTGCCAGCACCATATCCAACAAAGGATTCTTATCTAGAATACATAAAGAACTCTCAAACCTCAACAGTAAAAGCAAACAAAACAAAACAAAAACAAAACAAAACAAAACAAAACAAAAGCAAACAATCCACTTAGAAAACAGGCAAAAGATATGAAGAAACGGTCCACCAAAGAGGATACATACATAAAATAATAAGCATGCAAAAGGATGTCTAAGAGCACTGGTCACTAATAAAACCTAAGACCGTGATGACTTATCACCACATGTCTATCCCAAACACCAAAACCTTTGCCCTCAATCACTTCCAACTCGTGACTCTATAGTGCATGGTGGAATTGCTCTGTAGGGCTTCCAACTTTGTGAATCATTACAGAACGGATAGAGCTTTTCCCCCTCAGTGCAGCTAGTGAATTCAAATGACCAAGCTTTCAATTAGCAGCTCAACACTTCTATCACTGCACCACCAGGGCTCCTTATGCACCTCTTGGAACATCTGAAATACAGCCGACTAACAATACCAACTGCTGGCTAGGACGTTGGAGAAACTGGATCTCTCACGGTACTGAGCCTCTGAAAATAATTTGGCATTTTCTTAAAGACTAAACTTGCCAGGACCATATGACCTAGTGACTGCCCTCCTGGGAATTTACTCCAGAGGAACGAAGAATTATGTCCACAGAAAAACTTCTACCCAATCACTCGCTGTAGCTTTATACGTAATAGCCCAAAACTAGAAACAGCCAAAACACTGGTTGATATGTGAGAAGTTAAGCTACAATTACATCCAGACCATGGAATACTATTCAGCAATAAAAAGGATAGAACTACTGGTAAAGGCAACACGTGAATGAGCTTTATTATGTTGGGTGGAAAAAAATACAACCTTGAAAGATCACACACTCCATGATTCCATTTATACAACATTCTTAAAATGACAAAATTATAGAGATGGAGAACAGATTGGTAGTTTCCCAGGGTTAAGGAATGGGGGCGGGGGGAGGGTAGGACTATAAAAAGATTTTGAGGGAGATTGTTGTGGTGACGGAACAGTTCTGCTTCTTGGCCATAGTGGTGCCTACATGAATCTCCACACGCATTACCAGTGTCAATTTCCTGGTTTAGGTAATTGCACTGTAATTATGTAAGATGTAACCATGGGGGGAGGGGAATCGCGCGAAGGTACAATCTTGGTACTATCTTTGCAATTTCCTTTGAACCTATAATTACTTTAAAATTAAGAATTAAAAATAGCACACGCTTCATCACTTTGAGAACTCTTTCCACGTAGATACTGACCCTTGTCCCTGAATCATTTTTCTCAGCACCTTTGTGACACTAGCCATCTGATATATGCCTACCTACTCGCTCCACCTCATCTCCATACCCCTAAGAGGATGGATGCCTATAATTAGTGCTGTGATAGACAGCTAGTTGTACCCTAATATCTGTTCTAACCTTCTCTTATCCCAGAGCTATAGAACCTATGCTTTTCGTGTGTGTGATTATGTGAATAATTTTTAATAGAAAAGATATTTCTCAGCTTTTCTTAACCATTAGATGTGGTCATGTGACTAAGTTCTGAGCAATGACATGTAAGAGAATGTAATCATTTCTGGGAATATACTCCAAAATAACTAATATTCATATATCCCCTCCCCTTATCAAAAGACATGTGCTCAGGGGAAAATCTGCTGTCAAGGACCTCTCATATATACTAAAGAGCAATGATGTCAGTTTAAAGACTAAAGTGCATCCGATCCAAGCCATCTTTTCAACTGCTTCATATGCATCTAAAAATTGTACGTTGAATAAGAAAGATCTAAGAAGAATTGATGCCTTTGAATTGTGGCGTTGGAGAAGAGAACTGAGCTGCTCATGGACTGCTGAAAAAACCAATGAATCTGTCCTGGAAGACATGCAAACAGGGTGTTCCTAGAGGCAAGGTTGGTGAAACTCCATCTCACTGACTGACTTTGGGCATGTTGGCAGGGCTGGCCAGTTCTCGGGTAAAGACATTGTGCAGGGAAAGTGGAGGGTCAAAGGACGAAAGGAAGACCCTCAATGAGATGCACTGACACAGTGACTGTAACACTGGCCTCCTGCATGTCAGAGATCATGACAATGGTACAGGCTAGGGCAAGGTTCAGATCTGTTGTTCATAGGATCACTACGGGTTGTAGTGGGCTTGGCAGTATATAACTACAGCAATCCTTCGTTCTGATTGGAATGCAGAAACAATGACCATTTTAAACTTGATGGGGCAACTGCATATGGAAGATGGCAAAGCAAAAAATAGAAAATATTAGGATTCCTGATGTTTGTGTTACTGTCGTTGTTATTGTAGGTGCCGTAGAGTTAGCTCTCACTCATAATGATCCTATGTCCAGCACTCAAGCCTGCACCATTCTCACAATCTCCTCCACCATGCTTAAGCTCACTGTTGCAGACACCGCATCAGTCCATTTTATTGAAGGGTTTCCTTTCCTTCACTGATCATCTACTTTTCCAAGCATGATGTCCTGTTCCAAGGACTGACCCTTCCTGACAATTAGCCCAAAGTACGTGAAATGAAGTCTTTGCCTCTAAGGAGAACTCTTTGTTACTCACAGTATAATTCAACATTTACTTGTACAGTAGCCTCTTATCAGGACTACTCTTTTTCATGGCTGACAATGTGCTAGCCCATGGGTCTTTCATGCATGAAATAATTATTGGTTAAGTGCTTACTACAAGGTCAGGCCAAGTGCTTGGGGATAAATATGAGGACAAAGGCAGAGGTTGCCCTTAAGGGTTTTATAAACTGAGAGGGGGAGATAGGCATTAATGAAATAATTAATGTGTGTATGTGTAAATACATGAGTTTTCCTAATAAATGTTCATGGCTTACTAATACGTAACGAACAGGAGCCTTCTCCACAGTCAGTCTCAATTTAGGGAATTCTTCACTGGGATTCTGAGACTATAAATCTTTTTTTAAATTTTTTTAAAAATTTTTATTTTATTATTTTTGTGTGTGTGTACCGTCATATCAGATCTGACTGGTACAGAAGGACAGTGTCCCTCCTCCCCCGGCTGAGCATCCGGTGGACTCGAACTGTGTGCCTCTGGGCTTGCAGTGTAGCTTCTTGCCCCTAGGCCACCAGAGCTCCCCGAGACTATAAATCTTAATGAAAGGAGATGGCCTTGTTCTTCTCTGGAAGAGTGGCTGGCACATTCAAACTGCAACATGTCAGTTAGCAGTTCAACTTTTAACCTACTGCACTACCAGGCCTCCTTGAACAGAACAGGAAGGAAGGAAGTACAAACAAGTAGTGAAGACATTAATAAATTAACACAAGTAAGCCTGTGTTAACCTTGCTTGTTGAGTAATCCAATGCTGGTGCCACGAGATAAATTCACAAGGCGTTCTATAAGCAGGCAGCAGAGACCGTTTAGTCAGGCCTGATAGAGAAGCCTTCCCTGAGGAGTATACATGAACTGAGCTGTGAGGGGAAAAGGGACAGGAATATATTGTAGGAGGATGGGCGCTGGAGCCAGTCAGCCAGAGTTTAAAACCTATTGCCCTCTTTCATATGTGTAACCTTGGACAAAACACGTTGTTGTTGTTGTTGTTGTTATGTGCCGTCGAGTCGTTCGCGACTCATAGTGACCCTATGTACAACAGCCCTAAACCGTGCTCTATCCCGTGCCAATCTCATTGCCTCTGACACACCCACCCCGATTACCCCAGTCACTGAATCAATCCGCCTCATAGAGGGTCTTCCCCTCCTGCACTGTCCCTCTACTTTACCCAGCATGATGTCCCTCTCTAAAGACCTGTCTCTCCTTACAACATGTCCAAAGTATGTCAGACGAAGCCCCATAATCCTTGCCTCCAAAGAGCAGCCTGGTTTAACCCACTCTGGGATGAATCTTTGTTTTCTTGGCAGTCCATGGTACATTCAATACTCTTCTCCAGCACCACAGCTCAAAGGCGTCAATTCTCCTTCTGTCCTCCCTAGTCATTGTCCAACTCTCTAATGCATAACAAGTGATTGCAAAAACCATGGCCTGTATCAGGCGCACCTTAGTCTCCAGAGAGACACCTCTGCTCTTGAGTACTTTAGAGAGGTCCCTAACCACAGACTTTCCCCTCGTAATACATTTTTCTGATTTCCTGGTGCCAAGAGTGTTGACCGTGGAGCCAAGCAAACTGAAGCTGTGAACAATCTCAATCTCTTTGCCACCCATCCTGATGCTACCGATTGGTCCAGTGGTGAGAATTTTTGTCTTCTTGATATTGAGCCTCAGTCCATATTAAAGGCTGCAGTCCATATCATCTTTTTTTTTTGTATTCCAATTTTCTTTGAAAAATGGGGATTTTATTAACAAAATACTTACAAAAACATTTCCTATATTCCAGGCACTGTTCCAAGCATTTCACAAGTATTAACTCTTTAAATCCTTCTCACAGATCAAATTTGATTCCCAGCCATCTTATGCACAGCCATCAATAGTCTATCAGTAGAAGCTTGTTTGTTGATTTGATGTTAAATAGGTTTCAGTGGATTTTCTAGATTAAGACAGATTAGAAGGAAAAGTCCTGTTGATCTGCTTTCAAAAAGCCAGCCATTGAGAATGGTTGTATCTATAACCAATCGTGGCAATGATGTAGAACTGGACAGTGTTCATTTAAATGTGCATGAGACCACTGTGACTGAGGTAGACTTGACAATAACTAGCAACCGCAATACCTACGTTATGGTTAGGTGCTTTTCCTACATTATAGGTGAGAAATCTAGAGAGATGAGGCAACCTGCCCAAGAACACATCAAGTGGTAGAACTGGGAATTACCCCAGGCAATCTGACGCCAGAGTCTGTCCTCAGATGACTATGCCCTAGTGATTAATAGTACCAGCTCTTACTTAACTCATGGCATTATTGTAAGAATGGAAAAAGAAAACATCAAGTTCTTAGTTCAGTCCCTGGAAAACAGCACTCCAGTGTTAGGTGTGGTCAAGAAATCAAACAATGGTGTTACATTGGGAAACTCTGCTGTGAAAGACTTCTTTAAAGTGTTAAAGAGTAAGGCTATCAGTTTAACGACTAAGGTGTGCCTGACCAAGTCACTTTTTTTTTACAGCTTCTTTCATGCATCTGAGAGTTGGACAATTAGTAAGAAAGACCAAAGAAGAATTGGTGCCTTTGAATTGTGTTGGCAAAGAGTATAGAGTATTCCATAAACTACCAAAAAGACAAACTAATCTGTCTTGAAGGAAGTGTAACCAGGGCATAGAGGCAAGAATGGTGAAACGTTATGTCATGTTCATCAGGCATGTTGTCAGGAGAGGCTTGTCCTTAGAAAAGGACATCTTACTGGGAAAGGCAGACAGTCAATCAAAGGAAGGAAGGAAGACCCTCGAGAAGAAAGATTGACACAGTGACTGTAACAATAGGCTTAGGCATGGTAGAGATGATAAGGGTGGCCCAGGGGAGGGCAAGGTACAGACCTGGTAAGACCTCAGAAGGTCGCTATGAGTCATAGCCTGTTTAATGACAGCTAACAACAACATCACTATCTTCATTATTATACGCTAAGGTGGGAGGAGAGTAGTCCAGGTAGAGGGAACTTCATATACAAAACTCTTTGCATGTGGAGCGGTGGGAGTAGCTGTGCATTTGAAGACCTCCAAACTAACAGGTCTACACAGTACAGAAAACTATAGGTTTCTCTCACTTGTCATAACAACATACCATTAAGACCTATTTTTGTCCCTTGTTACAAGAGCAAAGAGCAGCTCTGGTGACCTAGTCGTAAGGAGCTGCACTGCCAATTCAAAAGTGCACTGTTCGAACAACAAGATGGTGGTGGAAGCAGAGACAGCATGGCAAGCTGCGGGAGCAGCGGACCACTTGGAGAAGGGCCACTATGGCCTTCTACAGACCTCTGCTTATTGATAATTGAACAGTTAATCAGCTGACAACTGGTCTACGGTGCAGATTGAGTTTCAACATCAGGAGATCAAGGATTCCCAGGGAGGAATGGGTAAATACTGAAGGGTATAAGAAGTAATGTGTCCCTTAGAGAGCTATTCCTAGAGCCAACAGCCATTCTGAAACTGAATTGGCAAGTGACCACCTTCAAATTTCACCAAATTTTTGAGATATATGTAAGAAGTAGCATTCTCCCACACCAAAAAGGACATAAAAGTAAAGAATGAATACACTCTCTCTGCTCCTTGGCCTTTTGGTTTTGACTGTTTGCTTCTTGACTAGTGAGAGTAAAGAAAAACACAAAGTGCTGCTTCACCAGAAAACTAGACAAGCTGCTTTTTTCCCTTTCTTGAAACCCAGTCCCATTAGTAAACTTAGCCTTGTTCACTATCACATGTTAGCTAACAAAACATTTAGCTATCCTATGAAAATGCCTGATAAGAGTAAAGGAAGATTAAAAAAAAAAAAAGAGTAAAGGAAGATACAGAATGCAGCTTCGCCAGAATACTGTACAACCTCTGTTATTCCCTTCCTTAAAACATGGGCCTTATTTGCAAACCCAACTCTGTTCACTGTCTCAAATTATCACAGAAAATATACAGATATCATGTGAAAATGCCTGGTTTATGGAGGGGAATAGCTATACTAAAATTGTACCCTCTACATAGCAAATTGTATAAGAAACCATTTCTAACACTTTAAAAAAAAAAGTGCACTGTTCGAATCTCCCAGCTGCTCCCTGGGATAAAGATGGCCAATCTCTTCTGCGTGATTTATGGCCTCTCAAAATCTGCTGGAGGGTGAGCTATGAGTTGGTTCCCACACAGCAGCACATACAAACCACAATACAAAGGAAGAAGGAATGGCTGGGAGAGGTTAGGTAGCGTGCGCAAGGCCATGCTGTAAAGAAGCATCTGAGCCTGGTCCCAAATTCAAGTTGGCCATTCACCCTCTACTGCCTTGGAATGGAAGAGCTGCAGAGCTCAAACCAGTTCCTGCACCTTGGAGGGAGAAGCAACGTGGCCCGAAGGCGTTGAGCCAGATGATCTCTGGAGAGCTCTGTGAACAATGCTCCTTTTCTCAGATGAGGGAACTGAGGCCCGGGGGAAGGGACTTGCTGCAAAGTGGCAGCAAAGCAGGACCTATACACTGGGTTCTTTTCCTACCACCCTGGGCCCTGGCCGCTTTGCCCACCACTCTCCAGAGTTTTCCCAATCATTTTATATCTCTTCCCCTGGGGTTTGCAACCTAAGCTCATTTCCCTTGTTGGGGGTTCTACTCAGCCCCTTCTCTGCACATTGTGTTTATTCTGGGAGGGTGGGGGCTATGGGCTTTACCTCAAGGGAGTAATTTATAAATAGCGGAAAATTTGTCCTCAGGCACCTTGGCTAGATGACACAGAGGGCAGTGCCCCAAGGAGTGTGAACCCATGGAGACTCAAACCAGTGGTAAACACACTGCCCCAGCCATATGGGCCCCATAGTCCTAGGGAAGTGGCTATAAACTGTCTTTGGAATCCTAATCACTCACACACACAAGCATACATTTGTGTAAACATGCTTACACATCATACATCCATGCACAATATTCACACACACATCTAAATGTGCACACAGACACATGAGTACATACCCACACCACACACAGAGACACACTCTATGAATCGTTGCTCCTAACACCACACAGAACCCTATCTGTCCTTTCAGAAGGCCTTCAGAGGGAGGAAGAGCTTTAGTATTTGTTTTTCAGAAGAAATAAAGGATTAAGGTGGGAGGAGCCTTGGTCAAACAGAGGATTTGGGACAAATCTGGATGCAGAACTCAAAACCCTTGTCTCTCAGGCCAGACAATGTAAGCGCTGCTCAACTCTCCTGAAGTAGGTAGGTAAGAATCTACCAAGCCTATGTGGGTCCTAAACCCCCCTTTGGGGGCCCTACCTTTGAGTTACTGGTCAGTGATTAGAAACTGGCCACACAGCACATGCGGGGGCTGCTTCCTCCTGTGCAGCTGCTTGGAGTTGGGTCTGACCTCCAGAGAAAACTGTGACCAGCTGCCAGAAGATAAGCAGGCCTCAGCCCTGGTCCTGCAGTGCGAGCTCTCGCTGTGCCTGGCTGGGAGCTGGGTTCACACATTCCCGTATTCCCATTTGATAGATAAGACAAGTGATGCTCAGAGAGCCAAGGCAGCTACACAGTGCATTTGAGTCCTGAGATTCAAGGACCAGCGTTCTCCACATATACATGTAAGCTCACGCTATGTGGCCTTCCTAGCTTATCTTAGCTCTCACACCAAGGAGACCGAGCTTGAAAAGCCCCACTCACAGGCTGTTTAACAGAGCCTGTAAAGAAGTTAGGAGCTGGGGCTCTCAGGCCCTGCTCAGATTGATGATATTCATGCCCATTTTTTTTTCTGAAACAATTTTCTTCTTTGTAAAACAGGAATCACAGTCAGACCTTTTTCCGCAGGCTCTGTGAGGACTGAGGGACATAAGACACGTGACAAACACACTTGGCAGGTGCCATTGTGTGGCTGTGGTTCTTCGTCTACGGCTGGTCCCTCCCCTCTCCGAGCCCTGGCCAAGCCCTGATCTCATCGTTATGGAGCAGACCCAGGCCAGCCTCAAGCTGTCTACATTCCCCCCTCATTGTTTCTTTCCATGGAGGAAATAGCACCCCAGTGGCAGTGGGCCTAGGGTACCCCCTTCCTTCCTCCTGGCCTGGACAGCAGGATAGGATGGCCAAGACCAGATGTTCTGCAGATGTTCATTTTAAGCAAAACAACATCTTATGATATCTCTTGGGAGTCGACTGTGCTAGGGGAGTTCAGGGATGCAAGAGGAGCCTGGCCTGGAAGGAAGGGACCCAAAATTTGGGAAGAGAAAAGATAGATCTGGTTTCTGAGTAGGATCTCCATGGGAAGCATTCAGGAAGTTTACAGGAGGTAAGAGGACTGGAAAGTAGGAATGGGGAGCTCTGAAGGGTTTGGTGAGGCTTCGGGGAGCAGAGAGGAGTAGAATCAGAGTTGACAGTGACCGGTGACTGAGGTGGTTAACTTGGACAGACCTGCAGGGGCAACCCATCTCCCTACTTCAGCCACAGGGGGCTAACTGCAAATGGAAAGATGTAGAGAATCACTCAGGAGATCTCAGGCCCTCCTGAGCTTCCTGCTACTGGAGGGGATGCAAGCAGAAATTCAAGAAGGGACTCCAGCTTTGCATAGCAGTTTGAAGTAAAGGTTGGAGAGGGTGGAGGACTTCCATATCTGCCCCAAGGCAGCCAGACCCCACCGTTGACCGGCAGCGGTGAGAGGGACTTGACTTGCCAGCCAGGGGGACGGTGATGGTGGAAGCTGGTGCTGATGCTGACTGCCCCTCCCTCGGGCATCTAGCTGAGTTGTACTTCTGTGTCCTCTGCCCTTTCCTCTCTTCCACACCTTATTTGCCCACAGACCCCAACTGCTCCCAGCCCAGCCAAAACTGGGCAGCGGCACTGGGACAGGCTGTTTCTGACTTACTCCCCAGAACAATCTTTGTCCTCCCGCAAAATAATTCTTGGAATGGCAAGGAGCTATGGTCTGAGTTTAAAGGTTCCCTAGGGTACGGCTCTGGCTTGAGTAATTGGAAAATGGCCTTTGCCACATACCCTGTGACCCTGAAGAACGATGTTACCAATAGCAGCTGCCATATAGGGAGCACATGCCCCGTGCCAGGCACTGGATTAAGCTTGTTACATGTTTGACCTCACTTGGCCATTGCTGCTCTGGCATAGGTGCCGGTAGGCATAATTTACAGATGAAAAAATGAAGGTAAAGCGAGACTACATAACTCATCCAAAGATGCAGCTGGTAAATGGTGCAAAGTCAGAGACTCAACCCTAATAGCCCAACTCCAGGGCATTTCATTTCTACATTGTGCAGCTTCCTCTCCCTCCACAAAAAGCCTCAGTCTTCCCATCTGTGAAATGCGGGGGGCGGGGGGGGGGGGGAGGACGGATCATAATAAATCTCACAGCTCTGAGACCTCATCTTGACCAGCCTGGAATTACCAAAATGAGACAGAGGAGCCTGCGTCTTCCTCACCTCACATGTGAAAAGGGGTACAGGTAGTCTAAGCAATACAGTCCACATGAGCTGTCAAAGGACCAGGGGATGAGGGACATCCTGAGTTTCCCCAGGAACCCAGATGGGGCCCAGAGCAGAACTCAGGCATCTTTCCAGTCTCCTGTCCAGCTGCTCTGCGCAGCCAAAGCTGCTTTGAGGCCAAGGGAACCAGGGTGTGAGTAATGGAAACCAGGCGCTCTGAATGGGAATTCCATTTGCCTGACTTTGTGCTCCTGGACTCTGGTTTCCATGGTGACTTGGGAACAGGAAGGTGGCAAGCCTGGCTTTCTCCAGAAGCCAACAGAAGGGAAGATGAGGCTCCTTCAGAGCCCACTGGCTCCTCATAGGGAAAGACAGAAGGGAGGCCCAGTTAGGGCAAGACTTAGAAGCTAGGCTTTTACACTGGCTTTACCCATTTGAGGGTGATGGGGAATGGTATTGCCATCCTCTCTGGGCCTCAGTTTTCTCAGTTATCAGGTCCTCAAATCTAGGACCTGCATGGTGCTCTTGCTCAGAAGTTGGACTGTAGCTCTGCTCCCCTTGCCTTTCCAGTCTTGAGGGTCTGGATGCTCCGAGGTGTGAAAGCCCTTCATAGTTTACAAAGCCACACCAAACCTGCCAGCTGGGCCCAGCGTTATCCCTGAGCGCCTGGTGGGATGAGGCCCAGCCTCACTCCTGGAGGAGCTCATATTTTGGTGTGAGGGAAAGGCTGCCAATGTGAATTCAGCACCTGCTGTAGGCTTTCTTCCATGCTAGTCTCTTCCTACAGATCAGCTTGTGAACCTTTATGACAGCACTGAGATGGCAGAGGTGTGCTCCCCATTTCTGCAGGCTCAGAGAGAGGCAGCGACTTGCCAAGGTTGAAGAGAAAGTCAGCAGCAGAGGCAGGGTTTAATCCTGAGTTAGCCCTGAATGCAAACCCCAGCAAGCAGTCTTTGGAGACAGACAAGCTCACATCTCACTCGGATGCCTTTTGATAGGGGCTGGCAAGGAGGGACTTGGCTTCCTGGCAGCAGAGAAAGGGGCTATCTACTGCTAACACAGGAGTGCAGTCCTAATAGTGAGTAGTAGATGGAGCCAGAGGGTCAGTCAGCTCCCCTCTCTCTTGAGTAAGCAGCCCCCACCCTGCCCCATCTGCAAATGGGAACAAGAGTAAAGACTTGCTTCCCATCAAGTCCTTACAGCCAAATGGAAAGCCCACTTCCAGACCTCTCTGACAGCCTCCAGAGACGCCTGACCTCACTGTGCAGGGAGGCCAGCTGCACAGTCCTCACCGCTCCAAGGTCCCAGGGGGCCGACTTGAACCCATGACCCCAGGCAGGGAACAAGATCCAGCCTTTCCTGCACCAGCTCTGTCCAGTTTCACCTAAGTTAGCCCAGGTGAGCCAGGCCCCATCGTAGGCAATGCCTTGTCTCTGCACCAGGGCCTGGGAAGAGGGGTGTGTGTGTGTGTGTGTGTGTGTGTGTAGGGGGGAGGTGTCAGTTTCAGCATCAGCATGGCTTGGTTCTAGGTCCCATCATCACTCCCTTCTAGTCAAGTGAATTGGAGTGGGCCTCCCCACAGTAAGACTTCAGATCAAGCCTTTCCTAAACTCACATCTCATATCCCGTTGGGCAGGACAGCAAACAAAGGCACAGAGGGAAGCTTCTCCAGTGTCACTGAGACGCCTTTAATGCCTATCTTCTGTCAACTCTCTAGCTCTCTGTCCCTCCTGTCCTGCAGGGATTCGTGAATCTGCCCATCTGCAGATGCCCACTGAGATTTTGGAGGTTCCTCTGTAATCTCAGGGTGTGGCTGGTCACAGAAGTGAAGGGACTTGCTGATGGTCACAGAGCTCTGTCCTGTAGCCTGTAGAAGGCAGCAGCCTGGGGTACAGGCTTTCAGCCAGTCAGGTTTAGGGGTTTAGGCTGAACTTGTCCCTGCCGCTATATAGCTGTGTGGCCATGGCTAAGTCATCTGTCTTACCTGTACCTCATTCTCTCCATCTGTAAAATGGACTTAACACCTGCCTTGCCAGCTTGGAGTGAAGAAGCCACAATGAATGTGGCACAGTGGCCGCAATTACCAGGAACAGTGCTCACTGCTGCATAAAGTTCCAGGAGCAGAGGTAGAGCTAGGCAGGGCGAAAGGCAGTGAACTGACACCCCAACTCCTAACCCTCCCAGCCTTGTCACCCTGGAAGGTTCAAAAGCAGGATACACAGAAAGGGTCTCAAGAATGAGAAATAACACAGGCCTTTTATTTGCTCCAGAACTTGGCTGCTGTGTAGTCTGAGAGTGCCATGCTTTCCCGGAGGTGCCCAGGGACTCGCCCCCACCCCATGCAGGGGTGTAGGATTCTGTGTGAGGTCAGACTGCAGAGCCCCGACAGCCCTCCTCAGTCCAGAAGGCCCAGCTGCTCGCCCTGGACCAGCAAAATCCCTGAAGCTGGAAATTGGTGCCTGCCTTTTCTGCAAGGTGGCTTTTTCACAAGGCGGTTAAAATATTGCACTTGTAAATTAGGAAAACTGATGAGGCAAGGGTTTCCTATTACAGGACAACGTGCCAAGCATCCAACTACTGTTTAAATAAATAAAACGCAAGGAGGGGGTCTGAGCTGCAAGCCCCCCAGAAGGGCTTTGGAGCCCAGGCCTGGGCCCCCTGCCCCGCCAGCCAGTTCTTTAAGGAACTTGGTCAACTCGAAGTCTCCGCAGCAGGAGTGGTAGCTCTGGATCTGGCTCAGCTGGGTCCCTGACCTGCCAGGGCCCTTGGGCCCCCTCGTACCGGGGCAAGGGGGACCCAACGGGGCCAGCCCTTCTCCTCCTCCAGTGGTCTGGGCCTCTTGTGGTCCAGGCCTTGCACCCAAATGTCCGTCCATCCGTCTGTCCAGAGACGAAGCCTCCAGGGGCCTTCTTGCCCCCTCCGTAGCAGTAGGGGAGGGAGGCTGTGGGAAGAGGGGCCCAGCCCACCTAGTATGAACGCTGAGCTCTGCCTTGGTGGCCCCTAAAGTGGGGGACTCATCTTCTTCTGGTTAATGAGGTCCAAATAGAGGTCAGAGCGGAGGAAGCGAGGGTAAGAGTCCTTTTCCATAAGCCCGAAGATGCGCTTCTGCGCCAGGTCGAAGCAGCCCCGCGTGACGCTCTGCAGGTTGTCCTTGGTGTGTTCCCTTGTATATGAGTCCAGGTTCACCTGCAGGGGCAGAGGACACCAAGGTCAGGGCTGCTGGAAGGCGCTGATAGTCGGGACAAGTGCTGGCAGTCAAACCAATCCAGCTTCTTGCCTCTAAGCTCCCTCTGCTCCTCACTTGAGAGGAGGCCCTTAGGTCAGCAGATTCACATCCGGGGTTAGTCACTTACTATAGGGGCGGTGGGAGCAGGAGTGGTAACTTAGTGGTAAAGAGTGGCATTGCTGACCCAAAAGGCACACAATTCAAATCCACCAGCTACTCCAAGGCAGAAAGCAGAACAGTCTCCTCTCATGCTATATTCTGCCTCTGAAAACCCTCTGGAGGGTCAGCTAAGAGTCAGTTCTGACTCCCAGTACACAACAATAACACAGGGATGGGAGAGCTTATAGGACCTGAAAACACAACCTCTAGGTTCAGGAGGCTTGGGTTCAAATCCCAGCAATGTCTCCGTGTGTGACCTTAAGCAAATCACTTGTATGCTCTAAGCCTCAGGTTTCTTTTCTGCAGGCTAGGAATAACTGTGCACAGTACAGTTATGAAAATGAAACAAGATCACTCATAGGAAGCCTTCTGCTCAAAGTGCTTGGTACACAGCAAGCATTAACTAGACATTAGCTGCTATGATAATGCTCTCTAAAACCATCTCATTTTTAAAATGAAGACACTATTAAAAGTTGTTTACTTGTAAGAATTAAGTATGAGGATATACACATAATGGGTTAAGCACATGTGTGGCATACAGCAGGCCCCAGATGTGGTGGCAATTCTCATTACTACTGGGATTCTGTTCTTGCTTGACCCCAGTTAGTGTCCTTTCTACGCTGAGCATACAGCCTCCGGGAGGCAGGCTGGCTTCTTCCCTTCCTGAGCCTGACTGCTTTCTTGAGGCTGCCAGCTTCCCCTCCCACTGAAGGACCACTGGACAGTGGGGCAGGAAGAAAGTGAGAGCCTAGTCTGAGGGCCTACCTCCTTGCATGCCTGGATCGCGATGTATTCAGCAAAGATCTTCTTGGCTTTGGCTGCCATCTTGGACTGTGACTTGACTTTCTTGAAGTCCTCACACGCCAGCCAGAACTCCAGATTCTCTTCACTAAACTCAGTGCGAAGGAAGGCCTGGAAAACTGCTAGACCGTCTGGGAAGAGAAACCCAGATGCCACGGTGAGAGGGAGAGTCAGCCCTTCCCTCCCCCAGGAAGGGTCCTTCCTGCTCCTAGGACCCCCCACTTCCACACCCCGCAGTTTATACCCTAGGAGTCTTAAAGTTCGTTCCAGCCCTGTGATCGCCTCTTTGTAGCTGGACTTTGGGATGGTTTCACCCCAGTTTTAAAAACTTTTTAAATGAGCGCCACAAGCCCCCTCTCTTGGAACTCTAAGATCAGCTGGGATCCTGTCCATGGGAAGGCTGGGTCATTTGGTCCAGTTTCAGTCCTCAGTACATAGCAATGTTTACTGTTATTCTGGGAACCTGGGTCTGAGCACACAGGTCCCAACGGCCTCTAGCAAGCGATGCCAGTTCCCGTGGACAGGGAGGAGCTGGCAGGGGCCAGCTCTAAGGCCAGGCCAAGGGCCTCTGCAGGCCCTGTCCCCCTCACCTGCAGGGACACATGACTAGACCCAAGAAAGAGGGACAAGCACTGTTTGGGGTCTGGGCAAAGAGAGAGGTAAGGCAGAGGAGGGGAGAGGAGGAAACAGGCCAAATAGCCCCACTTACATTTGTGAAGCAGCAGCTTCTCCAAGGATTCACCCCACTTGAGGGCTTCCTCTGAGGTGGGCCTGAGGGTGAGCAAAGAGCACAATCAGGGGACTGGCGTGAGGCTGGGGCTTGGGTACCCTTTGTTCCAGGCAGCAAATGAACCCAGTGAGGAGCCACAGGGGGAAGTCGGCCCCAGCAGGCAATATTTTGGCCCATTCCCTTCCTAGAGGACAGCACACTTAGGCTCCCCCTCTCTGGCCCCCCAGTTCCCAAGGCAATTGTTCTCTACGAGAGTTGCTGCTTTCTTGGGACTTGTCTCCCCTCCATCTGCCCCGGGCTGGCCCACGCCAACAAAGCCCCTGCCCTGCAATCCCACTGTTCAGCGTCCTGCTGGTCCTGAAGGATCCCCGAGGTGCCAGGGCACACTTACTTGAATGACTTCATCACTTTGTCTGTCTTGCCCGCAGGCTGAGCACCGGGAGACTCGTTCCTCCTCCTGAAGATGCCCAGTTTGTTCTTCATGTCCTTGGCTCTGGGGGCAGAAGCAGAAAGCGAGGGGTCAGTCTGGCACACTCGATCCGTGCAAATGCAGCTTGGGAACGGTTGGCTGGGGCGCAGGGCACCTACTCCTTCATCGTGTGCCGCCTCTGAAGGTTCCCGTTGCGCGTGAGGTACATGCCACGAAGCATCTCCGTAGGATTCCCCCCCAACCTCAGGGCCCCAGAAGTCCGCAGGGCACACCCTCAGGCTGCTGCTCGCGCCCTATGCTGTCCCAGGCAGGCGGTGGTGATGAGACAGACCAGCGCGGAGCACCAGAGCGCGCGCCGGGATCCTGCTCACTGAGGCTTGGCTGCTAACTGCGCTCTAGGCACAGCCAAGCTGGGACTCAGACACAAGGAGCCAGGAAATGGGAGGGACCAGAAGAGGGAGCGGAAAAAAAATATCCCCACTGGCCAACCCCGAGAGGAGCAGGAACCCGTGAAAGGGGCATGTGTCTGCGATGGGGCGGCCTCCAGGACACACAGGCCGGCAGGAAGCCAGCTCCCAGTTATTTGTGACCAGCCTCCTGGTTACCATGGAGGCGGCGCGGATAGGAGGAGAGAACTAGTCAGCAAATTGCTGGGAGGGAAGAAGGGGAGGCCCAGCCCACCAGGGTGGCAGCCCGGCTATTTTTAACCTAGAACCATTTTTAGCTTGGCCACTCCCTCCAGAGGCAGCCAATTTCAGTGCTGAGTGATGCTACTGGAAAGAAAGGGGTTAAATGCTTCATTTCTTCCCCTCTAACTCTCCCCCTCTAAGCCCTGGCACCTCCCCATCCCACCCAACTCACCTCTGTGGTTTAGTCTTTGGCTTTGGGTATATGCAGTGTCTCCAAAGTCCAAGGACAGTTTTAAGCCTTTATAATTTAAGAGATGTATATGCCACAGACTTGCAGAAACCCCATTTGAAAGTTTAATTATTTAAATCTCCAACTCTGTCAAGAAGCAATACTGCAATCCCGAAGGCACACCGGTTCAGGGCCACCAGCTACTCTGCAGGAGAAGGATGGACAATCTCCTCCAGTACGATTAACTGCCTCAGAAAACCTGCTGGAGGGTCAGCTACGAGTTGGTTCCAACTCAACGGTCCATAACAACAACAACAACAACTCTAACATATGTCTTGTTTGGGGATGTTTAAAATTTTTTTTTAAATATTTTAAATTTTTATCCCCTTCTGTCCTTCTGATTGAACTTGGAAAACGCTGACAGAAAGGGGAAATTTAAATGCAAAATCGGTAATCATGATCACAAAACTAAAGTGGTGCAAAACAAATGGAGAGAAATTAAGTGGGTTAAGCTTGTGGTGTATATGCTTCTGAAGTTATTAAAGTTAAAACAGCGGGAAGACTTTCAGGACTCACTGTGAAACCAAGTGAAGCACAACAAAGGGGGAGGTTAAGAGCTGAAGCTCTGCAGCCAGACAGCTGGGGGTTCAAATCTCTACACCAACAGTTACTAACCTCCCTGAACCTCATGTTTGCTTATCTGTAAATACTCATTGCCATGGAGTCAGCCTGACTCATCACTGACCCTCCAATGAATTCCTGCGGCTGGACATGACATGGGAGGAGGCTGACCATCTTTCACCTGGTGGATTCCAACCAGCAGAGAGGCTCAGCCTTGTGGTTAGCCGCCCAAATCCCTAACGACTGCACCAAGGGGATGATTATAGTGCCTACCTGTAACAAGAACTCGGTGAGAAAAACACACAGCACCTGGCACAAAGTGCTTCAAAGATCAACTTAACAGGAGACCCAGAGACATCATGAGGGGCTCAGGCAGCTGTGTAGTGATGGGCATCACTGAGAGGGAGCCTAAGAGTACAGCATTAGGACTGGCTCGGCTCTAAGTCACCCACACAGTGCTCTGTGCTTAGAACCCTGCCTCAAGCCCTCTGGTGAGAACATGGAAGCCCAGGGAGGGGCAGGGGCCTTCCTGGAGTCCCGGGGACACCCACTCCGGGGACACCCACTCCAATCTGAAGGCTGCCTCCATCCACCTGGGCCCCTTGTTTGTTTGGAGGAGGCTGAGGCTCCTGCTGGTCATGCCTTTCAGCCTGGGCACACAGCTGCATATAGAAGACAACCGAGAAGCCCTTGCATGTCCCCGATTCCCACAGGCAATCCTCAGAGGGATGACAGGGGCACAGGGGTCCCAGCTGTCTTCATCTGGGCCCAGAAGGCAGAACACATTGCCATATGAGGAAGCTAAAGGAGCCATCAAGAGATGGAATGAATGGCGTCTGGTGGAGTGGGTTTTGCCACTCAAGGGCGCTTGGCAGGGGTCTGTGGAAAGGATCCCGCCTCAGGTAGACTTTGCACCCAGATCTAAAATAACTGGCCCTGGAGCCAGGTTGCCAGGCTTCAGACCCCAACTGCTTACTTGCTATGTTACCTTGGACAAGCTATGTAGCAGCTCTGTGCCTCAGTCTACTCATTTATAAAAGAAGGATAATAATAATGTCTAATCTATAGGATTATAGAAAGGATTAAATTAGATAATGTATGTAAGCCTGCCACAATAAATGTTATTTTTATCTTTACCCCAGAATCTAAGAGTCAGCATTTAAGACTATAAGCTTCTAGAATTCAAAGTTCAGCACCCTCTGAAAGGAAGCTGGAGCTGATGTCCCTGTCCTGCGTGTGCCTGGCCCCGCCCTGTGTGTGATCACCCATCGTATGTATGCTTGGTCCGTCATGTGGTGTGCACGTCCCCCTCACCACGTGTGCCCAGCCCCTACCCTGCATGTGCCCAGCCCCATCCCTTCCTGTGTGTGCCCGGTCCCGTCCTGGGTATGTCTGGTCCATCCTGTATGTGGCTGGCCCTCAGCCCTTGGATGTCTGCCCTCCACTGCCACGCGCTGCTCCATTCCTGGGAGCCTTCTTCTACCCTGGGAACTCTGCCCTTGCACGCAGCCTCTTCTGTCCTCAAAACAGTTAAATGAGGACAGTTGGTGCAAAGGACTATTTTTATTTATGCGTTTGCCTTTTGCCTTCCCTAGAAAGTGCAAATTGTTCCTGGCCAGAGAGTGTGAGCGGCCTGCAGTTGCTGCAAAGAACTGCTGAGGGCATGAACTGGGGGAGAGTGCTGCCTCTGGGAGACACAGTATTCCCCACTATCCCTTTCTTCATATTTGTCACAAGTCTCTGGGGCCTCTGCCAGAGGACATGTTGTTGTTATTGCGGACCATAGATTCGGAGCTGACCCACAGCTGACTGACGTGTTTTCAAAGGTAGTAAATGGCACGGTAGGAGATTGCCTATCCTTCTCCTGCGGAGCTGCTGGTGGATTCAAACCACGTGCCTTTGGGATTGCAATGCAGCTTCTGGCCTCGAGGCCACTAGTGCCCGCATTAATTAGCAACTCCCCAATACCAAAGGGAAAGGGGAAGAGCACGGCCAGAAAGGCTAAGGGAGCCCAGGAGCCGCTAGCTGGTCCAGCAGCGCCCCCTCCTGGCAGTAAATGAGACTGTCAGTTTGCAAGACCTCAAGATTAGAGGTGGTGGCAGTGTGGTTTCTGTTAATGTACCCTGGAGTCAGGACGGACTCCTGGCTGAGCCTCCAGTGGGTTTGCAGAGGTAAACTGTGCTGGAGGAGACTGCTCACCTTCCTCCCGCCAAGCTGCTGGTGGATTTGAACAGAATGCCTTCAGGTTGGCAACTACCACTAAGCCACCAGAGCTTCCTCAAGATTGGAGGAGAAAGGAGAATTCCTGCACAAAGTCAGTTCAACCCTTTGTCAGGTCGCAGGTAGGGAGGGAGCAAAGGACTTGCCAAGGCCATTCGCCATTGCTCGGCTCAGAGTCTAGACCAGAACCAAGGCGACCTGACTGAGGTCAACAGATGGTTCACATCCCTCACTCAGGGTGGATCTCAAAGACAGTGCTGCATACGCAGTACTATGGTGGCCTGACCTGGGGATCACTGCTAAGTCCCACGATCCTGTCATCCTGTCTGTCAGGGCTGCAGGCAGGATTGGTACAGCCCCTCCTCCCCGCTTACACCCCTGATAGAGACACAAGCCTAAGGGCAGAGAAAGCAGCAGGGTGCAGGGGGATCTCTGCTTGAAAGGCTGAGGGTTAAGAGGTGTTTTCTTTTTAACATACAGGCTTTTGCTCTTTCTTTTCCTGCCGGCTTCATCATCGTCACCAACAGTATCAGGACCACTCATCTGCGGAAAGAAAACAGATACATGGCAGCTAAGGTGTCCAAGGGCTGCTGTCCAAACACAGAATGTGGCCCCAGGGTCTAAGCACCTCTGCAGCCCAGTCTCTTCCCCTCCCAGCCCTTGCACAATCCTCCCCACTGCTGGGAGCAGCCTCTATGAGGAGGGTGGCAAAGCTTCCAACCAAGGGATCTCCTCCGGGTGCATGCAGGAACCTGGCCTGCTGGGGAGAAACCAGAGGAAGACCAGGGACGGGGCACGACATTGTTCAAGGCAGTCCAGCAGATCAAGGCCCAGGTGGGGGTTCTCCTGGGTCACTAGGCCATGCTGTCAATCCTCTCTGCTCCTCTCTAAGCACATATTAGCAGCTCAAGGAATATTTGCCCTAAGATTAGTGTGATGCTTACAGTTAAGTGTCATCTTGACTTGCCATGCTTCTCGGGGTTTTGGTGGATGTTATAAGATCATCCTTCATTTTGTGATCTAATATAAATAAACAGCTATTAAGTTCAAAGGGGAGGTTCACTGGGGCTGTGACTTGTACCCTATACATAGATGTTCTGGAAAAGCTCGCCTTCTCTCATACTGCATCTGATTTGTCATCCTCTGACCTCCAGTTTCTGGGACAGGAGCCAATAGTCTGCTGTCTGATTTCAGGATTTTCCAGCCCTTGCAACCAGGTGTGCCAGGTGACACCTCCAGCTTGACACCAGACTCATGGATTTGGGACTTGCCAGGCCCCACAATTGCACGAGTTATTTCCTTAAAATTATATATATAGTGTGTGTGTGTGTGTGTGTATTTATTTCTATATGTATGTATGTATGTATTTATTTATTTACAAGGAGCTCTGGTGGTGTCTTGCCTTTACAGGTACTGCTAACAGAAAGGTCAGTGGTTTGAACTCACCACCTGCTCTTCAGGAGGAAGGTAAGTGGTCCCCCTCCTCTAAAGATTTACAGCCTCAGAAACCCCACAGAGAATCTCTTATGAGTCAGAGTTAACCCCATGGTGTTGGTTTTGGTTTCAGTGGGTATCCATATTTACATAGCCACACCTCACCAGTTTTGCTCTTCTAGAGAATACAGACTAAGATAGTGAATCTGAAACCTTCCCTGCTGAGTCACTAGGCTAACACCTGGGCCTGTAGCTTCAACACTCACCACTCTGTTATAGCTTTAAGATTCTACCCCATCTCCCACCCATCTCCTCACCCTTGCTTGTGCCTCCTCCCTGAAGTGCCCTCTCTCTTCCTCTCCAGACCATTCCAACCTCCTACCATCCTCATTTCCCTCACCTTGTCTATACCTGTGTTCTCACTGCTCCAGGGGAGACCCAGGACCCTAATAGTTCCAGTCATCCAGAGCACAAGCCTATGAATGTCCCAGGACAGCAGATAAGTGAGAAGTGGGAGGGGGCACTCTGTCCTAATACAGGGCAGTGGTTCACCAGGTGTGGATCGCAGCTCTGACTCTCTGTGGGATCCACTTGGGCCTTAGTTTCCTTGTTTCTAAAATAAAGGAGATGAGCTAAGCCTTAAAATGCTGTGCTTTTAATTCTGGAAAGCAAAGCAGCTTTATTCCAGATACAGCCTGCAGAAGTAATGACTAGCTTTGTTGGTGCAACCTACTTCCCCCCAACAGATCGATAAGTGGGCAAATCAGTGAATTACAACTTCATTTATGGAATTTGTACTCTGGGTCAGATCGTTGTGTGTACCAAATGTCAAGTCAGACTCAACTTATAAGCTGATCCTCCAGCAGGTTTTCAGAAGCTGTAAATCACACAAGAAGAGACTGCCCATCTTTCTCCTATGGAGCAACTGGTGGATTTGAACTGTGTGCCTTTGAGTTGGCAGCGCAACTCCTTACCACTAAGCCACCAGAGTTCCCCCGGGTCAGGCTATTACTTTTGTATATTGTTGAGTCAGAACTGATTCATAGCTGACCCTCTCAAAGGGTTTCAGAGGCATTAAGTTTCATGAGAGGAGATTGTCCATTTTACTTCCACGGAGAAGCTCAGTCAGATTAGCACCAGCATTATCCAGATGTCATTGTTGTTGTGACCCATCAAGTTGATATTTTTTATTTGAAGCAACACCATGTGGCAGGGTTGAACTGTCCCACTTCGTCTATTGGGATGTGATCCTGGGAACAGATTTACTAAATCTTTCTCCTAAGGAGTAGCTGGGTGGGTTTGAACCGCCAAACTTCTGGTTAGGAGCCAAGCCCTTTAGCCCTTGTGTCACCGAGACTCTTTATTATCAGATCCTAACTCATCAATCTTCACAGTAAATTCATAAAGTACACTGAGGCTCAGGGAAGCCCAGCAGTCACTTGCTGGTTTTTTTGACTCAATGTCCAACTTTCGCCACCAGAGGATGCTGCCACTCAAGTGCAAGGACAGGGCACAGTATAAATGTTGTCAGTGACAGACAATGAGGGAAAAATGCCACCTCCTTCCCGACAGTGCTGCCCCGGCAGCTGTAAACACATGTGCGCGTATACGTGCTCGCATAGGCACACACCCTCACACAGAGTGTGATCCCAGGGCCCAGGTTTGGAGCCAGGCCTGGAATAGAGCTCGCCCAGTCCTTGGGAAAGGACATGATCCTTGGAAAGGTGGAGGGTCAGTGAAGAAGGCAACTGTCCGCAACGGTTTGGATTGACACAGTGACTATAACAATGGGTCCAAGTATAGCCGAGATGGTCAGGCTGCTGGATAGGGCAGGGTTCAGATCCATCGTTGATAGGACCACCATAAGTTTAGGAAAAGGTATGGCCAGGAAGCTAACTGGAGGCAAGGATGGCAAAGCTTTGTCTCTCATACTTTGGACATGTTGCTAGAAGAGGCTATTTCTTGGAAAGGGACATCCTGCTACGAAGGGTCGAGGGTCAGTGAAAGAGAGGGAGACCCTGAACTAGACAGATTTACACAGTGACTGCAGCAAAGGGCACAGTGCATCAGAGATGTTGAGGACAGCACAGGCGAGTCTAGGATTAAAATCTGCTGTTCATAGGGCCACTATGAGCCATACTTGACTTGAGGGCACTAACAACCACCACCATAGACGCTGGATAGCTTCCTAGCCTCGTAGCCTCAGGGGGTTTTGCTATACCACAGGTTGGAAAATTCATCAGTTAATGTCTGGGACTGTGGTCGCATCCTGAACAGAGGTCTCTCGGCCTCGGTAATCAGGGGCTGCCAGTGTTACCTAGTGAATGTCTCTGCCATCACCCTTTAACACACAGGCTGTGATCACACTGACCTGGCTGGGCAGGACTGGAGCCCCCACCCGTGGGAACAGGCCTGTGGGCCGCTGGGCTTCCTCCCATTCTAACCTCAGCTTCCGTACTTTATGGACTGCACACAATGGGCCCGGGACCCTGCCCGCCCTGCCCGCCACCCCAGTCTCTGAGCTGCTGGGAAATGGACTCTTCCTTCCACTGGGAGGGACTGTCTTTTCTGGGACAGGCTCCTATCAAGCTGGCCTGATAATTCCATCTGTACAGCTCAACTCAGACCCATAGGCAGCAGAGGAAAGCCAGGTACCCAGTGACATCATGTGGGCCCAGAGGAGAAGAAGCTGAAATGTAAAGACAGGTTCTGATTCTCAGCCCCAGAGATGCCCAATTCACCACAGAAACTCCAGACTTCGGTCTTAGAAGAAGCCAGAGGGGTCTCTCAATCTCCTCCCTCCTGCATCATTAGCAAAGTCCGTCATTGCCTCCCAAGTGACCGTGCCCTGTTGAAAGGCATTGGCAGTGAGCACAGCCTCACCCAGCCCTTTCTTTACCATGGCAGGCATCCCTGGGGCCGGCCCCAGCCTTGCCAGACTACCTCCGGGGACTAGGCGCTGCCTCGGAATAATAACTATAATTGCAATTATAATTATAACTATAATAATAGCAGTGGTTAAGAGTGTGGATTCTACACTTCCTGGACTTGAATCCGAGTTCAGTCAATTATTAGCTAATTGACTTTGGCCAAATTACTTCCCCTCTCTGCCTGCCGTGTTGTGTTCCTTAAAGTCGATTCTAGCAGGTAACTTCCCTACAGTGGAGAGTGGAGCTGCCCTACAGCATTTCCAAGCCTATAATCTTTATGGATTAATGATGAACCTCAAATACTATAGCCTTCAGTATGGATTACACCTCAATTTAAAAAAAGAAAAATCATTACAATTAGACCAATAAATGACATCATGGTTAATGAAGAAAAAGCCGTGAAGTTATCCAGAATTTCATTTCAAGTACAACAGTCAAGAAATAAAACAACTTGTGCAATAGGCAAAACTGCTGCTAAGGGACACTTTAGAGGTTTAAAGAGCAAGGATGCCACTTTAAAGACTAAGGTGTACCTGCCTCAGGCCATGCCATTTTCAACCACTACCTATTTATGTAAACGTTGGACAATGACTAGGAAGACTGAAGAAGATTTGATTCCTTTGAGCTGTGGTGTTAGCAAAGAATATTGGCTAGGCCATGAACTGCCAAGAGAGAAAACAAATTTTCTTGTAGGAAGTGCAGTCAGAGTGCTCCTTGGACGCAAGAATGATGAGACTTTTTCTTATCTATTTTGGCTATGTTATCAGAAGGGACCAGTTTCTGAAAAAGAAGGACATCATTCTTAGAAAAATGGAGGGTCAGCAAAAAGAGGAAGACATTCCACAAGATGAAATGACCTAGTGACTACAACAGTGGTCTTAATTAAGCACAGAGAAGACTGTAACGATGTCCCAGAACAGGATGGGGCAGGGTTTCATTCTGCTGTGGGTCACCATGAGTCAGAGCCCACTTCACGGCACCTACAACAACAGTAATCTTTACTTGGCAGAGCTTTTCTCCCTCAAAGAAGCTGGTGAATTTGAACCACGAGCCTTCTGGTTAGCAAGTGTTTAACCACTATGCCACCAGAGCTCCTTCCGTTCTACCGAGGTTTCTGTGTTTGTAAAATGAGGATACCTCAAAAGGCCAGGTGAAGAGCAAGTCAACTGACTACCATGGTGCCTGGCACTCGAGAGAACTCAATAAAACTGGCTATTGTGATTCTTCTTACCATCTAAGCTGATGGTGCGGTAGTTAAAGAGCTCAGTGGCCTAGACTGAAAGGTCAGTGGTTCAAACCCATCAGCAGCTGCTGAACAGGAGAATGCTGTGGCAATCTGCCTCTGTAAAGATTTACACCCTTGGGAATCTTTACAATTCTACTCTGTACTACAGGATCATTGTGAGTTGGAATCAACTTGAAGATGAATTGAGAAAATGTATGTGAAAATACTTAATACAGTGCTTAGTGTATAGTGAGTGTTTGATAGTCAAAATAATACCATTATACATTTTCTCAATTCATCTTCAAAACCTAAAGCTAAATGTTAATCCTGTGGACATTGAGAGGGGAACTCTGGTGGCAGAATCTGTGGCGAGCTGTGCTGTTAACCCAAAGGTCATGTGTCTTCATCAGTTTGAATCCACTGGTTGCTTGGAGGAAGAAAGAAGTGCAAATTTCTCCCATTATCATTTACAACCTCGGAAACTGAAGGAGGGTCACTATGAGTTGCCACCAAGTTGGCAGTGAGTTTGAGTTTGAGTGACAGCTGCAGACACTGAGGCTCTGAGCTGACTGTTAACTTGCCCAGGATCTCAGAACTGCCAAGTAGTAGAGGATTTCAGGCCCAGCTCCCGAGTCTACGCCCTTGCAGCCCCCCTGGGGATCAGGGTCCTTCTGTGAGCAGAGCCTCGCCTGGTTTTCCCCTTGGTCCTGATCTGCCTTCCAGCCATCCTCGCTCCACTCTCTAACCAGGTCTGCACTCCAGTCTGGCAGACACATAGAACCGTGCAGAAACACTGGCTTTAAACAAACACAACGACTTTTTGTTTAGATGTGGAAAACGAGTCCTATTTAGGCCTTTTCTGAAGATACACTAGCACATCTTGGAGATGGAAGGCCTCTCAGTGGTCATCTCTGACCTCCAGCCTGCATGGAAGTGAAGCAGGACTGGTACCCTCAGCTGACAGCACCTGCTGGACCACAGCCCTCTGCAGATGGAGGGGAGAAGGAAGCATGGCCAGGGAGGGTCATAGCCTGCAATCTCTTCACTATCAAAGAATAGCCAGTGACCAGGACCAAGGGAGGCCAGGCTGGGGTAGGACTCAATATCAGTGTCCTGGGCCCAGATGCAACGTTTTATCCTCCAGGCTCTCTGGCCCCCCTGAAAATGGCAAATGTGGGTCTTTGGGTCTCTTGGGTGCAGCTGGCAAGGTGGAGACCTGGCAGCTGGGGGCATGGTAGGACCGCCCAGCTCGGCACCAGAAGTCAGACCACTCCATGAAGACTTTGTTCTCAATTTATGAAAGAAAATCAGGGCAGGGAGAAACAGTGCCAGAAGAGGGCAGAGCTGAGACTAAATGAGTCTCTCTGACTCCACAGCCTGAAGACTTCATTCTCTTTTCCTCTCCCCTTCTCTGCTCTCCTGGGAGAACAGGGGCCCCATCAACATCAGCTGACCCTCCAGGAAAGCCAGGTCCAGCTACGAACACAGGGAACCTGCCTCTCTGCGCTGCCAAGACCTCTGCCCCACAACGCCCATCGCGGGCCCGCTGAGGTCCCAAGCCAAGGAAAGGAAGCAATCGCCAAAAAGGGGTAGAAGGAAGGAAGATGCCAATGGGGACCTTAAGCCCAAAGGAGGACTGTGAGAGGTGCGAGCTGGCTCAGGTCTGTTAGACTCCCAGAAGCCGAAGAGCTCAGCTGAGCTGAGGGGTAGAAGTGTTCACATGAATCTGTGTACAAGTGTTTGTACTGGGACAAAGGGAGGGCAAAACATGAAAGAGTCCCTTGGGGAGAATCTGGATTGGGAAACTCCAGAGGTTTGAGACCCACTGACCTTCGGGATAGAGTTCCAATCCCTGGGTCTAAAGTTCAGAGGTCTCAAGTGCCAAGTCGTCCTCATTGCTGGTGACTGAGAAGCTAAGAAGGCTCCTGAGGCTGTGCCCCACCCAGTCCACTGGGAGAGTGTCCTGGAATCCATGAGGAATGTTTGCCATGGGCTTGGAGCATGGAACGGCAGCCTAAGTGCCAAGTGTCTGTCGTGCCTGCCCTGCAGGGATCCCCGGCTCTGACCAGACCAGCTTCGACAGAAAGATTTGTTTACATCATTTCAACTTTCACAGAACATCCTGCCTGTTGTTTGTTATTCTAATCCAATCAATACTAAGGCCAAGTTCAAAGGCTCTTTCTCAGAGCCCTTCTCTCCAAGCCCTAAGATGTCTGAGGGTCAGCTGCACTCCAGGGGCACAGACACCCCCCTCCACCCACCTAGTCTCAGCACAGCGTCTTGCACCGTTATTGGCACTTCAAGAGAACTGGGAGCCAGCATTCTCCTCCAGCATGCTCTAACGTCCTCGGATACCAGGTGGTTGCGATTCATCCTCAGCCTGTCTGAGCCCTTAGCACCATCAATACCTCTGCTTGCCAGAGAAGGAAACCAAGTCTCAGAGGAGCTGAGTGACTCACCCAAGGCCACAGAGCAGGGAGGAGCCTGGTTTCAAGTTGACTGGTGGGCTTCCCAGCGAGAGCACAATCTTTCCCCCATTAAGCTGCCTTCCCAGCCCACACAGACAATGTATTCCCAACACATTTCTGCAGGCCCTGCTGGGGTATCAAGCACAGAGTCTGTCACACAGCAGGATGTTAATAAACACTTACTCATCTATTTACAAATATTTGCAAAGGGCAGCTAGCATGTCCGTTAAGAGCTCTCACCCTGGAGCCAGATTGTAATTTGAGTTCATCTTTCTATATAAATGGTTATGACCTGTGGCAAATTAGACCACCTCTCCGTGCCTCAGCTTCCTCACCTGCAAAATGGGAATACCATAGCATCTCCTCCATAGGGCTGCTGTGAGGATTAATGAAGTAATGGAAGCTGCTTAGATTGGCATTAGCACAGGGTAAGATGTATGTTGTCTCTGAGGTTATTGTGGTTGTTTTGGACTGGTGGGTTTCTGGTCTGGCCAGGCCTGGAATGGGTCTGAATTCTGTATTTCTCCAACGACTCTGCCACACTTCTTAGACACAAACATCTGGTATCCTGGGGCTAGGCCTCACCTGCTTTACCTTCTGTGGGGACCAACAACGGAGCTGTAAGAACACAGCATCTAGAGTCATAACGTCATGAGTTAAGGCCCAAGCTCTGCCTTTTCACTCCAAGCCTCAGTCTTATCCTCTGTCAAATGGGGAGAAGGAGAGCAGAAATTGGGAGGGGTGACCCCTGGTCCCTCACAGCCCTTGGGCCTGCTCCACCTATCGCTTTCCCACTCTATTCACCAGGAATGTCTTACCTTCCGGTGTCCCGTGAAAAAGAGGGACAGGTGGTGCATGGAGCCTCCATTGCGGCCCAGTTCCTTCTTGAGGGTGCGGGGTGAAGGCATGGCCCAGGTGGGTGAGGCACCCTCGCCATCCGAGCAGTGCAGCGTGGTGTCTGAGGCGAAGCAGGGCCCGCGGGCCTCCTGCAGCAGACTGCCCTCGCTGTGCGTCCGGCGCCGCAGCGAGTTCTGCACGCGCAGAGAGAAGCCTCCCTCGGCGCCCTGGCCCGTCTCGATCATGCTGCTGCGCTTGACCTCACTGTGCTCTCCGTAGTTGTCATCGCTCGTGTCCTCGTCCTCCTCTTCCTCCCCCTCCTCGCCTTCCTCCCCCTCCTCGGCCTCCTCAGCATCTTCCTCATCTCCCGAGCTTTTCCCCTCTGCCCCGGCCTTCTGGCTGTAGGCATTATCTAGCCGGACCTCAGGGATCACGAAGGCTGGCCTGGTGACTGCAGGTGGGTCTCCGGTGGCTGCTGGAGAGTCCTTGGAGCCGGTGGTCGTCTCAACAACAGCTTCAGCAAGCTGAGTTACCTGGTTGGGTGGCAGGTCTTGACAAGGCAGAGGGTCTTGGGCCGGGGGGTTCCGGGTGGCAGGGAGGTCTTGGCTGAGCAGATGGTCCTGGCTGGGAGGGGGTTCAGGGTTAGCGGGAAGGTCCTGGCAGAGTGAGAGGTCTTGGGCTGCAGGATCCTGGCATGGTGGGGATTCCTTGCTTGGTGGGGGTTCTTTGCCCAGAGTGGGTTCCTCGCAAGAAGATGAATTTGGGCTGGACAGTGATTCTTGACCAAGAGAAGATTCCTGGGCAGAAGAGGAGTCCGTGTTGGGTGGAAGGTCTTGTCCAGGAGGAGGCTCTTGGCCAGGAGAGGGGTCCTTGCCGGGCGATGGATCTTCGGCACCTGGCCCCTTCCCTTCCTCCAAGGGCATCTCCTTCTTCTCATCAGCCTCTGCCTCAAACATCTGGGCAACAAAAAGGAAAACAAGAAAGATTCAGAAGAAGAGGTCAGGTATATCATGCATTGTGCACAAACCAATGTCACAGCAGCTGGAACACAACAGTAACATAAAATGAGGGCTGGGAATGCCAGACGAAAGCTGCTCTGGCTTGGTGATCTAGGAAGAGACCACCTTCTGCTCCTTCAGAACAGGGTGGATCATGTAAAGAAGAAATAACTACCATTCATCCTGTTCCTCTTGTGTGCTCAGAGCTGTACCGACTTAAATCCCTCTTACATAATCCTCCCCATGGCCCTATATGGGAAGTATCATTGTCCTTATTTTCAGAGAAGGAAACAGAGGGTGAAGTCACCTTTTTGAGAAAAAGAGACTTGAGGCTGCCTCTGCCTTTACGAGCCAGAACCAAGCCAAGACCACAAACCCAAACAGTACCAAGAGGCAGAATCTTGCACTTAGCCAAAGCTCCTAACAGAGTTTAACAAAAGCAACAACAAACTAATGAGTCCTTCAAACAAGAACTTGCTCAGCATGTTATATTTAAGTGGGCTTTAGGGGTGTGTGTGTGTGTGTGTGTGTGTGTGTGTGTGTGTGTGTGTGCGCGCACAGACACAGACAAAGAATATAGACGGAGCTCTGGTGGCCTACCATGTATGGAGGACTGCCAACTCAAAAGAATACATACATATATGGAGCTCTGATGGCCTACTGGTAAGAAGCTGTGCTGCAATCCCTGAAACAGGTGATTTGACTCTACCAGCTGCTCCATAGGAGAAGGATGGGCTCTCTCTCTCCCTTCCTGTCTCTCTCTCCCATCCTCCTTCCCTCTCTCTCTCCTTCTCCATCCATCCAATATGTATGTGCATTTATATTCTTACATATAAATAGAGATTAAACTAGTGAACTAAAGTAAAAGCAGAACTTCAAAATCCTCCCTACAGCTGGACTAAAGAGATGCCATAGTCACATGCCCTCACTGATTGAGGGGGGAACTGCAGGAATCCCACAAGTTATAATGTAATCTCTGCCTTGCACGCTTCAGTATGGCCACCCAAGGAGCCCTCAGGATCTCCGCTGGGTTCCTACAGCTGACTTCATTTAGAATGAGATAGGCAGCCCTGTGAGGAAAGTCTGGACGCAGCCATCTCACAGGAAGAGCAGGGCTCAGTGAAGCTCGGGCACAGGCGTATCCTTGGTGTGGTGGTCAGATGGGAACAGAGAACTCAGGCCTGGAGATGAGCCCCTTCTAACCAACTCTGGGTGCAACACTAGCACACAAAAGGACACACAATAGGTTTAGAGCATAGTTTTGTCCTTCAAGGTCATGGCTACCTAGAACCTCACACAGACCAGAAGGTTGATATATGGGTATACATGGGCATGCACAAGCCTAAATATTTGAAAGCATGTGCACGCACACACACACACACACACACACACATCCCGATGCATGCACACACAGGTGGAGACTTCCAAGATGTTAGGTGCTATCAAACGGAACACAACCCATGGTGCCCCTAAGAACAACAGAAAAGTGCAACAGTGAATGAATGGAAATCCAAAGCCTCTGTAAATTTTCATTAAAATTAATAAAAAAAAAAATGACCCCTATCCGATCTTGTGCCATCCTCACCATCTCCAACACACGCCCATTGCTGTGGTCATTGTGTCGAACCACCTGGTTGAAGGTCTTCCTCTCTTTTGTCAACCCTCCACCTTTACAAGCATGATGTCCCTCTCCAAGGAATAGCCTCTCCTAGCAAGATGCCCAAAGTAAGTAACACAAAGTTTTAGCACCAAAACCTAGATTAGAACATTAATGCCCGTTTGACAGATGAAAAAAACCGATCCCAAAGAGGAGTGGCTCATCCGTTGCTTCACAGCTGCCTGGAGACTGAAAGGCTATGCCTGTGTTCTTTCCAGAAAATCCTTGAAGCCTTAGAGACCCTGTGATAGTGAAGTTCCAGCCAAGACTCATATCTAGAAGGAGGTGATCCAGGCATGGCTTGGGCAGCTGAAGGTTTCTGTCAGGGTACACTGTGGCATTTGGGAACACCAAAGACGATATAAATCACAGTGTGGGTAGGAGGGACAGCTGTTGTTATGTGCCATCCAGTCACCTGCAACTCATAGCACCCTATGTACAGCAGCTCTGAGGCCTCCCTGTCCTGATCCAGTCTCACTGACTCTGACATACATTCCCCTATTGCCTTGGTTACTGTATCAATCCATCTCATCTGAAGTCTTCCTTTCCTGCACTGTCCGTCCACCCTCCAGAGCATGATGTCCTTCTTCAAGGATCTCCTTCAAGGACTCCTGGCCACGTGCCCAAAGTATATGTGAGACAGAGCTTCAAAATCCTAGCCTCCAAGGAGAAACTTGGTTTCACCCTCTCCAAGACAGACCTATTTGTTTTCTTGGCAGTTCACAGAATGTTTAAGGCTCTTAATTCAAAGATATCAATTCTTCTTCTGTCATCCTTAGTCATTGTCCAGCTCTTGGAGGGACAATTAGGGAACATAAAAGTAAAAGGTGAAGCCTGGTTAGCAGGAAGTAACAAGGGAAGCCTCGTGAAACTCTAGAATGATCTAGTCAGGGTCAGAAAGGGCATCCCTGGCATCCCAGACATAGCCCTGTGCCCACTGGTCCCAAGAGCTTCCAGCCTGCTAAGGGATGACTCCATGCAGGGACCCCTGAGACTGCATAGCCTGAGTCATCTCTCATCCCCATTTCAGAGACACGGAAGTTGAGACCCAGAGACAAGCAGGAGCTAACCTCAAATTCTAGAACCGGGCCAGGTGAAACCAGTCACCAAACCCTCTACCCTCTAGGCCTTAACCGACACGAAGCTTTTGAAGGGGATGAAAGTTGTAGTGATAAAATGTACTTGAATGCAGAGGGAAATGCTGAGGTCAAGGTCCTCTCCTGCAGAGCCCAATAACCATGTAAACTCTGACAAAAAACTCTGAAATTAGCGTTGGCAGTTGTGACGCCAGGCCCTCAGCCCAGGACCCTCATTTGAAAATTATGGGCTGGGCTTCAGCCTCATCAAGCTGTTCTCAACTGGCCAAAGAAACTCCCCCACTGAACAGACAGGAAGACTGAGCCTCAGATAGGATTTGCCCAAAGCCACATGTCACACAAATCAGGGGCTAGGCTGAGGTGGCTCCTGGTTCTTACCAAGGTCAACTTCTATTCTCAGTCCCCATGAGGCAATCTGCTCTCACTTCACCCCCCAGAGAATCTTCTCCACTTAGAAAAGCAAACTGTCCCACTGCCAGCACCCCACTGCCATCTGTGTCACCCCACACACCTGCTTTTGAGGGTCTGAAGGAAAAGATGAGAGTGATGCAACGCACAGGGGCCCCCAGAAAAGGAAGCCAGTTTCTTCTTTCCTGGGTGGTGGGGGTGCAGCCAGGTCTGGGCTCGTGGTGACTGCAGGCAAGCTCACCCTTTCCTCAGGGGAAGTGCGGCAACAGACCCAAAACCAGAAATGTAAGTCTGCCTGCCTCTGCCAAGCCTTCCCCAAACCGAGGCCAAACCAAACAAAGCTGGGAGGCGAAGTGCTGCTGGCAGGGGTGCCCCACCCTGAGAAGCCAGCCACCCACCCGGACCAAAGGCTCCTCATGTGACCAGCTCAGGGCCCGGGTCAGGCTCTGATTTTGATGCAGTGATGGTGCCTCTTCTAGTCTTGCAGCTCTGGTCAAACCTCTCAACCTCTCGGAGCCTCTGCTTGTTTACTGAGGCCAGAAGCCGCTGATGCTGTCCTCCCAGGACTATCATCAGTGCTCCGTATGGCCCAGGAAAAGCATCCGATAAGAAGGGAGCTATTATTAGCTTTAAAAGGTGGCACAGGGGTTAAAGAGCTTGGTTGTACCAATCCGTCACAGTTCAAACCCACCGGCCATTCTGCAGGAGGAAGGGGAAGTGGTCTGCTTCTATAGGAATTTGCACCTTGAAAACTGAACATAGAAACTCCAGCTATTCTGCTATTAGGAATATATGCCAAGGAAATAAGAACTGAGACAAACGGATACTTGTACACCAATGCTCATAGCAGCATTATTCACCATCGCAAGAACATGGAAACAGTCCTGACATCTAACCACAACTGAATGGATTGAGAAATTGTGGTACATTCATACAATGGACTACTATGCAGCATGCAGGAGTAATAATTAAAAAAAAAAAAACCAACAACAAAACCACACAACTACATAACTTGGGAGGGACTGAAGAGCATTATGCTGAGTGAACTAACTCAGTCTCATAAGGACAAATACTGCATAAGACCATTATTGTAAAAATGTAAATAAAATATGTATAGGGACTCAAGGGGGGAAAGGGTGGGAGCAGAGGGGTGAGGATGGGTAGGGGTGAAATCGAAGAGTTGCCTAATTTGATGGGTGGCGAGAGAGGGGTTAAAGGAAACGGGTAAGATCTGGTGGGGACCAGAAAAGACAGGGTAATGATGGGCATGTCCAATGGTGATTATAAAACATAATGAATGGGAATGATTATATGAAACATGATGTGAAAGAAAAATAGCATGAAACACAATATATACAAACTTTGTAAGCAAACTAATATAAAATAATAAAAAAAAAAATTCACAGCCTTAGGAACTCTGTGGGCAGCTCGAATCTGTCTCTCCACTGTTGCTGTGAGTGATGGCAATGGGCAATGATGACAGAGCATTCATTTAGGAAACCTGGTGCCACAAGTAGTAGTGGACTGCTAACAGAAAGGTTGGGGGATCAGACTAAAAGCTCCACAGAAGAAAGACCTGGTGATCATTTCCGTAAAGATTAGAGTCAAGAAAACCCTACGAGGCAGTTGAACTCTGTCACATAGGGTCAAAATAACCACATAATTCATTTAATCTTACTTTGGAGATAAGTAAACCAAAGCTAAAAAAGAAAACCGAAGCCTCAGAAGGTAAGGGAATCACCTAAGAACACTCCAAGAAATCAGAGGCTGATGCAGGATTAGAACTCACACCTCTGCCCAGTGGTCTCTCCCCACTGCCTTGGACTTTTACATGCAAGTATTTTAGGCATGGGAGGATCTGGTGGTGCAGTGGTTAAATGCTCGGCTGCTAAATGAAAGATTGGCAGCTGGAACCCACGAGCTGCTTCGTGGAAGAAAGACAAGGCAGTCAGTCAGCTTCTTAAAGATTTACAGCTTTGGAAATTCTGCCAGGCAGTTCTGTGCTGCCCTGCAGGGGTGCTGTGAGTCAGCAGCAACTTGAAAGGGGGGGCCTAGAGGAAGAGAGTGCAGGCCATGGGGTTTAGGCTACAAGGACAGCCTACCGCCACGGACCGGGGCTGTCGACACACAGCAGAAGCTCCACAAACATAGCTCACCATGTTTCCTGTCCTCTCTAGGCAGGGCTTTGCATCAGTAGTGAATGTGGGTGGGTTCAGTCAGACCAGGGTTCAGGGGTTCACCGGTAGGGTGAGGGTTCTGGAGTAGAAGTGGGGACCCTAAGGAATCCAGGGCAGTGAACAATCCAGGAGAGAAAAGAAGTGGGAGAGAAGAGGACCATTTCACATAAAGAGCTGTGCGATGTAAGACGTGCTCTGGGTAACGTGAGCAGGACCCAAGAGTAGTGGGGAGGGGACTGGGACACATGTGCGTGCATTCATTCACACACTCGTTTACTCTCTAGGCTCTGTGTCTGGAACCAGGGCAGAGAACAATCAGATACAGTCCCACCCTTAGCTAAAATCAGAGCCTCAAAAGGGTTCCACTCCTTGCTGAAAATTTGCAACTCCACCCCACATGTACTGAATCAGAGACTCATTTTAAGAAGATCCCTAGGTGACCCTTTTTTTCCCCCCCTAACTTCCATTTAAATATTTTTTTTTCTGTTAAGTGAAAGTTTGCATAGCAAATTAGATTTCCAATCAATGGCTCATACATAAAATGCTCCGTGGCATTGGCGGCAGTCCCTGCAATGTGTCAGCACTCTCCCTGTTTCCTCCCTCGTGGCTGCTGGCCTGGTGTCCCTGTCCCCACCCCCCTTTCTCACCATCTCCACCCCTGGCTTCTCATCTTTGCTTTGGGGCAGTTGTGGCCCTTTTGGTCTTGTGTGGTTGGCTTCTCTGAGTAGCGTGTTCATGCTTGGTGTTGGCTTCGTGGTCTCGTCTGTCATTTGGCTCAAAGGTGGCCTCCAGGAAAGCTTAGGTTTTCTCAGGACAATAGTCTCTCTTGGAACAATAGGCTTGTTTTGAGTTTGAGTTTGAATTTTATTCTAGACATGTCTTCCCCACCCCCCAAGTCTACCTGGGATCTTCTATGGTGGTTTTGGTCAGAGAGTGGTTGGTAGGCACCGTCCACTTCTGGTCTCAGGTTAGAGGAGGCCATTAGTTCACGTGGGCCATTAATCATTTGCACCAATTGCTTCCTTGGGTCTTCATTTTCTATCATTCTCCTTTGTTCCAGGTGGGAAGAGACCAATATTTGCTTCCTAGATGGTCATTTTCAAGCCTTTATGATCCCACACTATGTTTTACTTATTGACCAAAGTGTCTACTAGACTGTGGTACAGTCTTGATCTCTAAGTAGTTGTTTTTTTTTAAAACTAGGCCCCCTCTGTGCTTTGTTATACGTATGTGCAGCATTTACACCTATGTATGCAGCAGATGATCAAGGACTGAAGCCTTCAACATGGATTACATCTCAACAGCAAGAAAACAAAAATCCTCACCACTGGACCAATAGGCAACATCATGATAGAAGGGAAAAAGATTGAAACTGTCATTGATTTCATCTTGTTTGGATCCACAGTCAACACACTTGGTACCAATGGTCAGGGGATGAGAAGTATAGCACTGGGAAAGTCTGCTGTCAGGGACCTTTCCAAAGTCCTGAAGAGCAAGAGCAATGATGCCAGTTTAGAGCCTAAGGTGCACCTGATTCAAGCCACAATCTTTCCAATCATTTACTATGGATCTGAGATCTAAACAATCATTAAGGATGACAGAAGAATTGATGTTTTTTGAGTTGTCTTGGATAAGAGTGCGACTATCTTATGGACTACTGAAACAACAAACAGTTTTGGAGAAAGTGCAACCCGAATATTGTTTGGAGGCAAAGATGAAGCTTCATCTCACATATTTTGGACATGTTGTTGTTAGGTGTCATCAAGTCGAGTACACTGATAGCACCCTATTCCTTGGACATCATCCTGCTTGGAAAAGTGGAGGGTCAGCCAAGGAGAGAAAGACCCTCAATGAGTTGGATTGATAGTGTCCGTGTCAAAGGATTAAAATGTATCAATGACAGAGTTCAGATCTATTGTTCTTAGGGTCGCTATGAATCATATTTGGCTTGATGATACTGAAGAGCAGCAACAGCAAGCAGCATCTACAGCTACACCACCACCACTCGTCTATTCAGCAAAGGTATTTACCTACCTATCTGCTCACAAATGTTCTTGGTTATTATGGCTGCTGTATGATTGGATATGCTATGGTATGTACCATGGTTGTTTATTCCCGCATACCTTTCAGTGTTTTCCTTTGCACTGGTCACATTACAGTGATGTTCCCCATATTGTATATTACCTATCCCTTCACCAGAATTAATGCTGGTCTTTTATCGAATTCATCAGCTGCTAAATAGGAAAAAGATAGGCAGTTTCCTCCCGTGTGATTTACAGCCTCTGAAAACTGGCTAGAGGAAAACCAGCTACGAGTTGGTTCCAACTCAATGACACATAACAATCACAAGCGCTATCTAATTAGTGCTGTTCTTTCTCTCGCTTGTTAAAATGTAGATTCTGACTCAGTAAGGGGAACTCCAGTGGGATAGCCCAAGATGATGCCTCTGTCAAGAGAAAAAGAGGAGCAATCCGCTGTGCTGCAGGGCCAATCAGCCATGAGCTGTCAGCTCTGCAATGAATTTTTTAGAAATTCATACGGAATGAGTTTTGATTCTGTATAATGTAGGGTGGAAATGCAAATTTTCAGCAAGGGGTGGAACTGGAATGACCTAGTTCAAAGCCCTGGGGGGGGGCCCCCAGAGGTCAGACAGTTGGTCATAAGAGTGTGGCTGGTGTACTGATGGAACGGCCCCTTGTTAGGCAGCTGCTGTAACAGGCTTGAGGAATAAGCGCCCAGCCAGGCATCCCAGAGCGCCCCGCCTGCTCATCTGGAGCCTCGGTCCAGAGCTCTGGATGCTGCTGCCCTCCCTCCTGATGAGGATTTGTATCTCTCCCATCCATCACTTCTTTGGCTTGGCTGGACCAGAGTTAATTCTGCCTTGGTCCTGCTTGCTAGGAGCACGCAGGAAATGAACCAGGCCCTCTAAATGGAGTAACTGTTTAGGTTTTAATCAAATCCCCTCTCAAATCCAATCCTGGGCTTGGAACAGGCTGAGAAAGGGAGGAAGATATGACACTCAGCGCTCCAGCTCACATCAACTGTGGCTCCAGGGCCCCAGGCCCCCACCTGCTATAGGGGTAAAGATGGTAGTGGGTTACTGGAAGTGACCCTGCCCGATGTCAGACAGCAACTAAATGCAGAGGCAGAATTCAAACCCAGGTCTGCTGACCTCAGAGTCAACCTGCAGTTCTCACTGAATGATTCATCACACCCACCACAGATGCCATGCTCAGGATCTGCCCTCAAAAACCACTTCCTGTGCTGGCTCTGCGAGTGCACTGTACAGCCCCTACTTCATGGTTGCCCTTACACAGCTAGAATATTCCAGGAAGAATGTGGACTAACACCCCGACTTGGTCAGTTGCTAGCTATATGAGCCCAGGCTGAGCTTCTCCAGCATGCTTCCTGGTGCAGAGAGCTAAGGGGATCAAGTCCAAGGAAGGACAGGAAAGTGCCCTGTGAACTAGAAAATTGTCTTGAGAAAGGGAAAGCTTGTTAGCATTCCTGCCCAGTGTTTGACCTCCAGGTCTGACTCTGGAAACATGATACTCTTTCAAGTCTGGTACCCCTGGACCTCTCTCCAGTTCCCCAGTCTCCAGGCCCATGGCTCAGGGCTGACCTCCTAACCCTCAGCTGCTCAGCCAACACTCCACTCCTCTGGTCCAGACTCGGTCTTGGTTTCTTAAGACCCAGAAGCTGGAGCCACCACCACTGCCTGTGCTACCAGCCCAGGAACCCCCTTGTCCTCTGCCTCTGCCCACAACCCCTCAGGTTTCCAAAGACAGAAGACAGAGGCAGCACCTCACAAGGCTAAGAGCTCTTGATAGAGACCCCCACTGCACACTTACTGGCTGGGTGAGCTTGGGCTTAACCGCTCTGTTACCTCAGTTTCCTTAGCCATAAAATGGAAGTGATAAAGCTATCTTTGGAGTGAGTGAGCTGGGGTCACAGCGGCGGCACTGCTCAGTTTAGCATCTCATGCCTAGATTTCCTCCAGCTGCTCTGATGGACTCTTCTCACCTCTACTATAGGCCTCTCATCGATGATCATGAGAATCTGTTCCCGGCCCTGCTCATCCTACTCTTTTGTGGGGCTGTGAGATCCTTTGGGGACAGAGAAGTTTTGGTCTGAAATCAAATATCTCTTTCTCCTGCAATCAAGCTTTAGAGTATCCGAAGCATGAATGGGTAGCTGACTCCTATGGCCACTGTAAACATCTGGTCTCTGCCAACTCCCAAGTCTACATGGCCAGCCCAGACTCAGCTGTGTCTCGATCACTTAGGCCAGGACTTTCCAATCCTCATGGAATAGTGTTGTGTTCAAACTGCGCCCGAGCTCTATGGGCGCAACAAGTTGTGAGAAAGATGTACTCCCTGTCCTGGGAGAGCCCATAGATTAATAGCGAAGGGCCAAATTTAGTACGTTATCACCCACATACACAGAAAAACCAAGAGTGACTGGTGATGTGAGAGGTACCCGGAGGAGAAGCTATGGGACAGGATTGAGGGGAGGTGTCGGGAAAGACCACCTTGTGGAATGCCGCTAAGATATGATCGCTGTGCAGGGAAGGGTCCATGAGGTGAAGACCCAGCAGATGAGAACAAAGGCTCCTGGGCAGGAAAGGGTTTACCAGGGGTGGCGTTGAGGGGACACTTATGTGACTGGAGAAAAGGAGGGAGACAAAGAGGCTAACTGACCTCCTTCTGGATGTCCCTCTGGTACCCCCAACTCAACAGACCCCTAAACTGAATGTCTTGTTCTCTCTCCCAAGTCCATTCCTCCTTTCAGGTTTTTGGCATCAATGATGCCACTCACCAGCCACCCAAACCACAGACCTGGTACCATGCTTTCTTCCTTTTCTTTAACTGCCACTCCCAAGTCTTGCTGATCATCCCTCATGAAATCAAGGATCCTTCCATCCATTCCCCACCATTCCCTCTTCCATCCCCACTTCCCTCCAGAGCAGGTAACCTTTCTCCCTGAGACGATGCTGGCCTCCCAGTGGTGGCCCAGACCCCTCTAATCCATTTGATGGCCAGAAGAGTTTTCTAAAAGCAAACCTAACCTTATCGTTCCTCTGCTTGAATCTAGCATCTTCTAGATCAAGTCTGAACACTTTTTCAGCCCTGGAAGAAGCTGGGCTCTGCCCCTCCCTTTAGCCCCCCCCCTTTCACCGCTCCCCGTCTTAAGTGTTTAATGATGAATGAATGAAGGGTGAGCAATCCCATGAAGAGGACCACGGAGCCCCTCACCACTCACAGTACATCTGTGACCCAGCAGCAGCTCTGCCTGAGAGTTTGTACAAACTACAGGAACTTAGGTCCCAGTTCACATCTACTGGATCAGATGCTACATCTTAACAAGATCCCAGGTGATTCATTTACACATTAAAGTTTGAGAAGCACTCATCTAGATTAGCAGTTCTCCACAGAGAGATACACTGTGGAATCACCTGTGGAACATTTTCAAAATACCTGTGTCTGTGCCCAGTCCCTACTGGCCCTCCTGGGTTATTTTCCCTGAAAGTGAGGCCCAGGCAGACCTTGACTTTTTTCTGACTCCTCAGAGTTATCTGTGCAGCACCCTTGGTTTACAGATGAGATAACAGAGGTCCAGAAAAGGAAGGTGACGTGTTCAGTGTCTCATAAGAGATCAGGACTAGAATCCAGACGAGATTCTAGCACAGGACTCGGTCCAACACACCTCTCTCTCTAATGAACCAACTCAGAAGAGATGAGTCGTCTTCTCTGGGATGAGGAGACAGCAAGGCAGCTGGAGTCACCCACGCATTGATGTGTCTGACATACCAAGACCCGGCTGCAGGAGGACACTAGGGCGGGAGGAAGAATTTGACTTCAGACCAAAACTTCTCCACACCCTAAGGATCCCACAGGTACTCGGAAGTCCGTGAGGGGCTCAGAAGGTCAACACACCGCAGCAGGGAGGTGCCCAGTCTGCTGAAGCCAACTGAGGCAGAGAAGGGGAAGTAGCATTTCTCCATCCAGAAAACTTTCAAGCCAAAGCTAACACTCAGTGCAGGGAAATCCCTGATGAGGGGGCTGAGGGGAAACCCCTTTTAGAAACCTTCCTTGTTCTTGGTACTGCTTTTGGATAAGCTGGAGGATATACCCTCAGGCCTGGCTGGAGATTGCCCCACCGCCTGCCTCGATGCCCAGACCAAAGCAGCTTCTCAGGAGCAAGACGTGGGAGAACCTGAGACTTTCTGTCACCAGGTTTCATGCTGGCCTTTCCGTCACCACTGCTATGTCCTGGCCAAACATCATCTTCACAGGGGCTCAGACACCACTGCTTCAGTATGGGGGTGGACTGTTCCCATCCTACATGCCCAAAGGCGCCTGCTAATCCTCAAGCTCTTGGCTCATCTGGGAGATATAAAACTGGAAGCAGTGGTTCCCCATCCTCCTCCCGTCCCTGTGGTGACTGATGCTTCTGACGGAAGGAGGACTTCTGGCCCCTTGGGGCTCTCCTCTCACTCCTACGTTTCTCTGTTCAGGAAGCAGTTCACCTGTGGGCTTTCCTTCTCACAATACTCTGTGTGTGTGTGTGTGTGTGTGTGTGTGTGACAGAGACAGAGACAGAGACAGAGAGATCCCTAGTATCTCTACCTCCTCAAATCCACTTCCTCCCCAGCCCCAGCCCGCAGTCCTGGTTCAATCCTCACTTGAAGCCTCTGGCTGGAGGGCTCTGGGCTCCTCTGCCAACACCAGGCGGGGTTAGCCCTGCTTCAGCGACTCAGGATGGTGTCCCTGGCTTACTCACCCCTCCAGAGTTAGTCAGCAAATACCTACAAAGCTCAAGCCACATGCCAGGGCCTGCGTGGGGCACTAAAGCCCAATACTGGCCAGGCACATTCCTGCTGTGAAGGAGCTCAGTCTAGGGGGGCGGGGAGAGCAGGGTTAAAGAGCCCAAGGCAGTCTCCTTGCCCATGGACACCTCCCCAGGGAAGCACAGGGAGGGGACATGTGTGGAAGCACAGAGGCAGCAAGAAAGACTGGGGCAGCCCGTGGGAGTTGGTAATGTCACTTCTGGGACAGGAAGAGGATGAGTAAACCGCTGCTTTCAAGTGTTGCTGGGGCAGTGGGAATAGAATCCACTCTTCTGGTGACACCAGACTGCATGAAACAATGGAGGGAGTGCAGGTGGTTCCTTCCACAGGCCAAGGTAAGGACCTGTCAAAGAATCTGGACTTTACCCTCAGAGTGATGTTTACCTTCCTGCCACAGAGACAGAGCAGGTGGAGCGAGAGACTGTGGAAACAGAGATCATGATAAGAAAGATGGTAAGACAGAAGGATCAAGAGACTATGAACTGAGCACCTGACAGACACCCAGCTTGGTGACAGGGTCATAGTTTTACATACACTCTTACTCACTTAATGACAACTCTGTGAGGTCAGCATCCCTGGCCCCATTTTAATATAAATAACAAAACTGGGAATCAGAGAGCGTTAAATTGTACAAGATCACAAATTTAGTAAATGAAGGAGTCAGAATAAATACCATAGTCTGATGTGGCCCAAGCCCTGCTCTTCCTACCACCCCCTGACCTTTTTCCTGTTCTCCTCCCTCCCTGAGCACCTTCCTAGGACACGCACTGTGCTGGGCATTGGAGATGTGGGCATGCAGAGCCCCAGTTCTTGCCCCAAATGGGTAGAGATGTGGGGGTGGAGGGATTATGAGTAAGGGATTATGAGCAGGGTTCGCATAGGAGAAGGTGCAGAGTTCCTTGGGGCCCTCCCAGGAACCACTTCACAGGTGGGGAGAGCCAGAGTGTGGGCTTCTCTGTGATGTTCTACACTAATATGATGAAATAAGAAGGTTCTGCAGTGCCGGGTGACTGCTGGAAGGGGCACACATAGCACTGTGGGGAACAGGCCTGGTGCTGAATCCCCCACCCCAGGCATGTGGCTTGCAGCCAGCCCCTTCACATCCCTGAAACTATATTTTCTGAGTTAGTTTAGTTGGGGGTCCCCCCCCCTTTTAATGTGATCTGAGGGAGCTCTGGTAGCCTATTAAGTAAGACGATTGCGCTGTGAACCAAAATGCCAAATGTTTCTGGTGGTTCTAATCCACCAGTGGCTCCTTGGGAAAAAAATGGACAATCTCCTCCTGTGAGATTTAGTCTCGGAAACTCAAGGAAGGTCAAGTATGAGTCAGTTCTGACTTGCCAGCAATGAGTGAGTGAGTTATTATGATTTGAGTGAAAGTTTGCAGAGCTAATTGGTTTTCCACTCAATCATATAGTATGTGTGTAACATCAATTACAATATCCACAATGCAATTCCACTCTTGCCACTTTCCAATGAGTTAATCCTTCTATTGTCCCCTCTCTTGCCTTTTGAGCTTTATCCCTGGGCAAATACTGTCCTTTTGCTCGTATGTGGTTGATTAATTCTAAGAAGCAAGTGCCTCCCTGACGTTAGTGTTCATTTGGCTACAAGTTGAGCCATGGGGGTGAGATTTGTTCCAGGTTCAGAGAGTGACTAGGGGCCGTGGTCTTGGAGGTTCCACCAATCTCTGTAGGACCCTGAGCCTCCATCTCCTCGTGCCCTGCCACCTCTGCAGGACAGAAGGCCTGTCACACAGCCATGCACAACTCGGGGCAAAGCTGTCCCCTGCTTCTCTTCCTCTTTACTGCTCCGGAGAGAAGCTCAAAGGACCAATCCAGGGACCTAAAACTAATGCTTGGCTCCCAGGGATAGCTCAGAGAACAGGGAGAGGAGGTGGTTGTACACTATGTCTGTGCTTCCTTGTGCTGCACTACAAGGGAAGCCTTCTGATAACATGAAACTGGGGTCCAGAGAACAGACAAATCTGAGCTTAAGTCCTGGCTCTACCACTCTTAACCTCTTTGGACAGGCTGTCTCAGTTCTTCTGTTAAATGGTGCAAACATCTGGGACCTATATCACAGCACTGCTGGGAGACCATAGCAGAAGGTCTAGCACGTAGCAGGTGCTCCATAAACATGTATAATTCCTGTAAACAGTCTGACTCAGGCCATAGTCTTTCTGATTACTAGCTATGCATCCAAGAACTGGACAATGAATAAGAAAAGGACAGAAAAAGAATTGATGCCTCAAGCTGTGGTGTTGGAGAAGAACACTGAATATCATCCCATGGATGGTCAAGAGAACAGCTATGTCTTGGAAAGGGTGCAGCCGGAGTGCTCTTTGGAGACGAGAATGATGAGGCTTTACCTCAAAGACTTAGGACATATTGCTAGATGCTATTCCTTGGAGAGAGGGACATGATGTTGGGAAGGGTAGAGTGTCGGTGAAGGAGAAAAAGACCCTCAACCAGGTGGATTGATACGGTGACTGTTGCAGTGGGGTCTAGTGTGTCAGGATGTGTGAGGATGGCACAGGATGGAATAGGGTTCAGATCTTTTGTTCATTGAATCACTGTGAGTTGTGTTTGACTCAAAGGCAACTAACAACAATATAACAACAACATTCCTGTAATCCTTACTATCACTGACACCGTCAGTCTCTCTCCTGCATCAGGACTCTCAGGCACTTGACATACTCTTAGCCCCGCCCTAAAATGAGGGTACTATTGTCTGCATGCTCAAGGTGAGAAAACTGAGGCCTAAACCAGAGGTCTTGGAGGCTAGGGATGGAGACAGAGTCATCCACTGGCAAGGCTGGTTCCATCTGGCTCACTGTGTGGCCACAGCCAAGTCACTCCCCTCTCACTGTCCTCGGAGGGGTCTGTCTGGCCCTGAATCTCAGATGACCTGGAGGGGTCAGATTCCAGAGCCCACAGCCTGGCCAGGTTGTCTTTTGTGTATACCACAGCCAGGAGAAGTAGATCGGTTTCCCTTTCCAGAAATATCCCCACCTTGTCAGCCTACCCCATTTCCTACAATGGCTTGTCCCTGACAGCTTGAAGTGCTGTGGGCACTTGGCATGGAGACAGCAAAGGGGAGGCCCTTTCCCTGGAGGGTAAGAGTGAGTATCTGGTCACCAGATTCACCACAACCTTGAATCTAAGCTTGTCCTGCAAGGCCCTTAGCCTGTTCCCTGCCTCCATCACTGCCTCCCAGGAGCAGATGCTATTTCTCTGCTGAAAGGTGATGTCGAGGCTGGGTTTACATCACCTCATCACTGGTCCTTTTGTCATTATCTTATAATGGCATTTTCTCCTATCAGTCTCGGCATTACACATGTTTGAAGATATATTCTTCTCCTGTTTAAAATCCCTCCATCCCTTGGGGTTAAAGTCCCAGATTTTTACTGTGGGTTCTACCTCTACCAACCTCTCCCCTCCATCATCCTCTCCCTTTCGTCCCCAGCCAGCCTGAATTATTTGTAGTGTTCCAATTATACTCTACTCCCAAGCACCTCTAAACCTATGCTTTCTCCCTAGAACCCTCTCCCTCCCCCCTGCCCTCCTGGAGAAGCTCTCCTCACCCCTCCAAAAATTCAGTTCACCCACACCTTTAGGACCGCTTCATTTTAGACAAAGGAGCATGCACTAACAATAGGAAAAGGCTGATCTTTCAGATCAGTGATGCTCCATTAATTGGATATATCCACCTGCAGAAAATGAGTCTCGACCTCTACATCATTCTTTGTAGAAAAATCAATTTCAAGTAAATGAGATTTAAATATGAGACATAAAATGGAAAGGCTTCCAGAAGGTACCATGGGAAAAATACAGCCATCATCTTACAGGAGGCAAAGAAACAGGGTTTGGCAAAGACTCTCCACAAAGATTGGCAACTTGGACTTCTTTAAATTAAGAACTTCTATTCTACAGAAAATAAAAATGCCCTGAAAAGAGTGAAAAGGCAAGTCACAGAGTGGGAGGAGAGATTTGCAATGTGTATATGCAACAAAGAACACATCCAGAATATTACTTAGAAGCCCACAGTTCAGTAAGAACCAGACAATCCAACAGAAAAACAAGGAAAAGAACTGAATAGGCACTTCATGAAAGAGGATATCTACATGGCCAATAACCATGTGTAAAGGTGCTCGGCTGCCTGAGTCATCAAGGAAATGCAAATTAAAACCACAATTAGAGATCATAATATCTAACATCAATAATGTTGGCGAGGCCATGGAGCAACAGGTACTCTCTTGCACAGACTGCTAGAAGGAGGGTGTATAGTGGTAACACTCTGGAAATGACAAGATATTATCTATTAAACCTAATTACAGCCAACTCCATGACCCAGCAATTTCAAACCTTAGGTATTTACTCAACAGGAACGCATACATCTGTGCATCAAAAGACAGGCCCAAGGATGATCATAGCAGTGTTCTTCATTGCAGCCTTGAACAATTCAACTGCCCACCAGCAGCACAGCAGATAAACTCGTGGAATCCCCCAGTGGCATACCATGCAGGGTGAGGGTGAACAAAACAAAACTTCACACAGTTATTCTGATGTATCTCACCCTTAAAATGCTTATTAACAGAAGTCAGTATCAAAAGCAAACACAGCATTCAATTGTTTCATTTTTAGAAAATGCAAAAACAGACTGTTCTGATCAATGCTGGAAGCCAGGACAGGGGTTATCTGTGAGGTGATGAGGATGGCAAGGAGGCACAAGAGGGGTTGCTGAGGTACTAGAATGTTCTGTTACTTGATCTGGATGCTGGGGACACAGATGTGTTCATTTTACAAAAGTTCATCAGCTGTAGACTGACAGGCTTTCTGGAAGCATGTTTATACTTCAACTTAGATGCTTAATTTTTTAAAAAATAAACAACAAAACCTTCATCCAGCGCTGCCTCCTCTGCTCCCTGGGCTGGAGTAGTGGCTCCTTGCCCCGTGCACACGTCTGATAATACATCCCAACTGTTGCTCCAGCAAGAAGCTTCAGGTCCACCTCCCATTCCCTGAGAGCTGGTGCTGAGTGCACCACCCACACCATCGCATTTAGAAACATTAAGGGGCTTGTGGTACTCCCACTTCCATCAAGACTCGCTATCCATACGCACAAAGCCATCTGAAGTGCACTGTCTCATTTAAACCTGGGCAGCTGGACCACTGCCAGAGGAAACAGGAGGTGCCCTGTTGAGATCACGCTCCTAACCAGCACATTAGGGAGCTCTGTAGCCTTGTGATAAGAAGCTGCACTGCAATCCTGAAGGCATGTGGTTGGAATCCACCAGCTGCTCCACAGGAGAAGGATGGATATTCTTCTCCCGTGTGATTTTCTGCCTCTGAAAACCCATTAGAGGGTCAGCTATGGGTTGGTTCTAACTTGACGACACACAGCAACAACAACAACTCGCACGTTATATGGTCGTGTCCCTTCACTTCCATCCCAAGGATAAAGAGCTCTATGTGGCTGTAATCACTCAGGTGGGTCCTTCGGCCAGGTGAGAGTCATGTCCACAATTTAGGGGATGAATAGGCTGTGGTAGAGACCAATTGCCTAGATTGACAAGTGTCTACGTAGCTTCACTCTCTGAGACTCCCCGGCTGAACTGGACATTTCCTGGAGGCGCCTAAGGCTCTCTGTGTCTCCTTCTTGAAGCCTTATTGTGACTGTTACATGACTAGCCCTGGTGCAAGGTTAAAAGGGGACTTCATACTTTCATTGTTCTTGTTATTGTTAGCTGCCACTGAGTCGAGTATGATTCACAGCGATGATCCCAAGTGAAAAAGTAGAGTTGCCCCACTCCCACCCCCAGCTTTCCTCGCTCTAGTCCTTACGGGAGCAGATTTCCAGGTCTTTCTCCTGGGGAAGCAAGGATGGGCTGGATCTGCCAACTGTTTGGTTAGCAACCAAGCACTTGACCATCTGTGTCACCAGAGTTCCTTTCTCTACCTCTAGTATCTATCTGCCAAGATGCACGGTGGTACACAGTAAGTATTTCATACACATGGAAGGGAGGGAGGCAGAAGAGGTAAGTTGAGGGTCACTATTTGAACAACCAAGAATTCTACTCATTGAAGGGCACTCTGGTGGCCTAAGCAGTAAGGAGGTGTGCTGCCTGCCCAAAGGCATGCAGTTAGCATTTACCAGCTGCTGTATGAAAGAAAGACGGCCAAGTTACTCCTGTGTGATTTACTGCCTCGTGTAATTTACTACCTCTGAAAACCAGCTGGAGGGTCAGCTATGGGTCGGTTCTAACTTGACTAATTGAAGTCCGAGCAGTGAAGGTTCCAATGCTCTGCTGGAAATCAGTTACAACACTTGCCTTGACGGGTTGCACTGCCACAGCACCTTCCACTCTGTAGTCCTGACTGTCATCAGCCTTCTCCAAATGTTGCTGCCAGCCATTTGGCCCTCAGATTCTTCTAGTCCTTTGCCTCTCCCTGCTACCACCCTGCCCCAAGGGCCTGAGGTTCTGCTATTAGTCCAAGGCCAACTCCACCAGGAGGTAGCTGAGGACACCCTGGAGAGCCTGGCTATGCAGTAGGAAGCATGTCCAGTTCCAAATAACTTAACCGCACCCCACGCCTTTCTAAGTTGGGAACTGCTGACAGTTCTCGGCAGCCAGCGAGTCCCAGTGCCAGATGCAAGCAGCCTGGTCTGCAGTGGGCAGGGAGAGCCCTGGTCTGTCTATAGCAGAGGGCACATCTGGCAGCTAGCCACACATCTGGAGTGGCAACTCAAGCCCAATGGAGAAGGAATGGAGGATCCTAGAACCCTCTCTTACCTCTGTGCCAGAAGGTCTGCTCTCCCAGGTGGCTCGGGGCTCTAGCCCTGGGCTTCCCTCCCCAGGATGCCCGGGTGCAGCGGCGCGGCTGGTTGTGCAGGAGCAGGCAGCTCCCTGGGGCTGAGCCTGGCTGGCCTGCTCTAAGCGGCTCCAGCCTCTCCAGGCTTAGCAGGCTGAGCCATAAGCAGCCTTGTTTATCCCTAGGAGGAATGATGGCTTTCCCTGAGCAATGACATCTTGGAAACGGCCTGGCTCCACAAACAACAACAAAGCTCTCCGCTTCAGCCTGGGTTCCTGCTTGCACGAGAAGCAACTGAGTAACAGGTTGGAGGCTGTTTCCTCGCTGAACCAGTCCCAGGTCTTGACCGAGAACACGGGGTGGGGTGAGGGCCTACAGGCACGGCCACACCCCAGAGACTCAGACAGCTGGAAAGGACCTGGCAGGACTTGGTCCAGTCCCTGGTTGCCCCAAAGGGGAACCGAGCCAGAGAAAAGGGCACAGTTGTCTGAGGTCATGCAGTAGGTTGGGACTCAACATGCTTTAGACTCTGACTTATGAACGAGATTCTCTCTACTACACACACGGCTTCTCCAGGGAAGGGAGGGCTCTGTCTAGTCTGCCAGGCCTGGACCCCTGTGCAAGGACCCCTGTGAGGAATATGCCCTGGGGAAGTGCGAAAAACAAGGAACACCATGATGAAGCCCCCGTAATCCCAGCCCTTTGGTTGCTGTGACAGATACTGGGGACCAGGGAGCTAAGGAGTGGATTCCTGTCCCTGCTTTGCTGTGAAGTTACATGTGCCCTCCAGCAAGTCCTTCCTCGCCTGTCTCAGACCCTCTCTGTCCAGAAGGCAGATAGACTCAGCCATCTCCAGAAGTTTGGGAGACAAATGGGAGGTAGCTCTCGGCATCCACAGGAGCCCAGTTGGACATGAGTACTTCTTTTCTATGCCTTTTCCAGGGAAGCCAGAAAGATGACTTACCAAAAACTTTACTCTCTGATCTATTTCTCTGGTGGACACGATCTCAAGGGTGTCAAAGGAGCTGGGCTCAAAGCCCTGGAGTCCATGACAGACCATTATCGTCACATTAGAACCCATCAGGGCTGCTCCCTCCACCCTCCATGGCCAGGCCATGGGGTGGACACTGTTCAGCCCAACATGATGCCCTAATGGCCTGTCAGGCTGGAACCAAGAATCCTCCTGCCCCACCTCCTGTCAAATCCCACTCCCAACCCTTTGCTCCTACGGAAGCAACCCTGCCATGCAGAGACGAGAGCCTCCCCTAAAATGACTCCATATAAGGCCCCCTCATTGGCAGCTCCCTCTATGTCAGGCACAAAGCTAGGAGTCGAACAGGCAGAGGTCACTTGGACATCAGTGCTTATCCTGAAAAAGACTAGGGAAATTCAGTGCTTCTTTCTTCTTATCAGGCCCTAGACGAGGCACTCAAGACCAAGGAATTGTGTAAGGCTCAGATCCTGCATAAACATAGCACAAAGCAAATACTGTAAGTGTCACCACCAATGGACAGATTCTAACTGCGGTGTTAGCTTCACTTGTGGACATCTGGGTAAAACTGGAGAAGAGGGAGGTGGTGGGATACAGAATATTCAAAGGCAAGGAAGCTGGTTAATGCAGTAGGTCCATTGATCAAGGACTTCTAATAAAAAAGTCCCACCGAAGTGGCTCAAAGCCCTAGACACTTCCAGGCAAGAGGGGCTACCTCCACTTTCAGCATCTCCTGCCCTTTCTTCAGATGCAAAGCTCAGGCTGGAGCAATCCCTGCTGCACAACTTTGCTCTTCAGAGGACCCACCCTGGGCTAAACCATGTCGCATGGTAGGGCAAGGGAAGAGGGAGGTGCCCCTGGGCTAGGCGCAAACACTCGAGGGGCCTTGGTGGAAAGTTTGACGATGGCCACAGTGCTCTGGCTGGGATCCCTAGGGCGTCAGCAGGGCAGGCTCTAGAGTTCCTTCCTTCCAGAAAGAGGCATACCCCCTGTAGTCAACCCCGAAGGGGAGTCAGGCAGCCCTCAGCCACCATGCCCTGGGGCAACAGGATGCAAAAACTAGTAAAAGTTGGCTCTCCATCAACCTAGACATCAAGCCTGACCAGAAGTGCCAGATTCACGGCTGAATTACTTAGGTCAGGTCAGGGCAACAGCTCTTCAAGTCTCCTGTCCTCACTGGTCCAGGAGGCAGAAGTCCTGCTTCCAGTCTGCACTGAGTCACAGATCTGTTCTATCAACTTTCTCTGAGCCCTGAGTCTTCTCCCAGCTCCAGGGTCCTAGGGCTCGAGAGACCTCAAAATAAGAAAAGGGCTGTGAAACCTTCAAGTCAAGGAAAAGAATCGCCCCATTAGCTCACAGTGGCTGGTGCTAAGGGGTCAGCAAATCCCCAGTCATCCACCTAACTACCATCCTCACAGGGCTCAGCTGGAGCCCAGAAAGCAGGTGCAAGCTCTTTCCCGAGGGACACCTCCCCCCCTTCCATTGTGTGGGCCCAATAGACATTTCCACAGAAGTCAAGTCTCAGGATCCAAGGCAACACCCAGAGGTCAGCTCCCAAGACCACATTCCCTGCCAGTGGATTCAGGCAAGAGCTGTCTTCCCCGGCCCCTGATTCCTGGCCAGCATTCCTGACACAGCCTCCCCACCTCCCTGACTATTGGCTGAGTGCCCCCTCCCCATGCAGTATCCCCACTTCCTGGGGACCAAACATTTCTCATCTCATTCAGGGGTGGGGGGGAAGCCCAGGCTAGAAGTGAGGAGCAGAAAAGAATGAAAGCCTTTGACTCCTGTGATACATACACACAGAGCGCAAGCTCGCAAGGCAGAATGTAAACGGACGGTTTGGTTGCAATATGCCTGTCAATGGCTGCCCTGGGGAAGAAACAATAGAAACAGGGCACAGAGTGGCTTGGGCAAGAGCCCTCCGCCCACCACACACACACACACACACACACACAGAGAGAGACACACACCTGCTGCCGTCACCTACCCAGTACACTCCAGCAGGGACCCAGGCGACTCCCTGCTGCCGCTCGAGCCAGCCTGCCTGCCGGGTCTCCAGCCGGCTCCTCCCGCGGGCGGGCCGGCAGGCAGGCGGGCAGCAGCGGCCGTGGCAGCTCCTGGCGGCCGTGTCAAGTGCCTGCCTTCCCTAGACAGAGCGCCTTTGTGTCAGCAGAGCTATTTATGGACTTGCCCAAGTTCCCCAGGGGAGCCATACCTGCTGGGAAGAGCAGGACCAAGGGACCAGGTTCCACCTTTCACATTGAGGTAGCTAGCGGGTGTTTTTTTCCCCCCCAAACCCTTGCATCACCCGTCCCTCCTCCTCTTCTTCTTCCTCCTCCTCCTCCTCCTCCTCCTCCTCCATCTCCTCCTCCTCCTCCTCTTCCAGCGCCCTTCCCAAACACACACCCTGTCCAGCTGGCCGCTGCCACTCTGGGGAGAGGCTGGGCTTCTTTCTTCCATCAAAAAGAAAACTCCGTGATTTCCCAAACCACTTTCATCCGGGAAGGAGTCTGGGATGAACCGAGGAAGACAGCCCTGAGCCAGCCAGTTCTCCAGCCCCTGAGCGCGGGCCGGCTCTGCTGTTACCTGCTCACCCACACCGGCCGCCCGCCCCGGGTCTCCCGCGGCCGGCGCCCAGAGCCCGAGCTGCCCGCCGAGGTGCAGCTCCGGAGGACGAGCCGTCCATCTCGCCCAGCGCCGACGCCCGCTCCTCCCCACGCGCATTCGAAGGGCTCCGGGCCGGGCGAGCAAAGCCACTGGCAGCCGCTCCCTGCGCCCTGGGAGCACCGAGCCAATCACTGAGGCGCCCCGTCACACCCCCACCCCACGCCCTCTCCTCCCAGGGGGCGGCTGCAGTTGAACCCAGGGTCTTTGCAGCCAACACATGCCACCTCGAGAATGCGGACCGCCCTCCCTGGCGCTGAGGGCGCCGCTGCTTCAGTCACCTCCCCGCAGCATCAGCCAGCACAGCTGGACACACATTTATTTATTTAGCACCTTCGTGTGCCAAACTCTGGGGAATCCGAGATGGATGCGGAGCTTGGGGCTTCCTCCTCCCCAGGATGATGGCTGAGAGGCAGCGGTGCATTACTGCCGCCCCAAAGCTCATGAACTCAAATGAAAAAGACATTCCCAACACAGAATCCACCACTGCTCTGAGGGAAAAGATGAGTAATCTCCACCACTCCCTTGCAAACGGCTGGAGGGTCATCTATGGGTCCATTCAGATTAGAGGGCACACAACAACAACAAAGAGAAGGCTGAGGGTGAGGCCAGGGGACAGAGCAGGGTGGTGGGAGGGGATGGTCCTCAAACCTAGTTTCAGCTCCAACTCGGATGAATGGGTATCACTGAGCAAGTGACTGCCTCTCAAAGAACCTTGATTTCCTCATCTGTTAAAAGTGGCTGCTAACCCTTAATTAGATGGGTTAGTAGAGGATTCAATAAACTGGCTTTTGGCTACCCTTTCTTGGGCACGATGTCAGGAACTGGTCTGAAAGCTTTGTCTGCTTTACCTCATTTGATCCTCCTCACTATCTTGTGAGCCAGCGACTACCTGTTTTGCTAGTGACAAATGGAAGATTGGAGGTACAGAAGGACAGAGGCAGCTAGCTGCCCATGGCCACACTGCACCTATTCTTAACCGCCAGCCAGCCAGCCCCATCACTGCAGACAGAACGCTTTGCCAGCTCAAAGTTATTCTCAATCACTGCAGTTGTGGGTGCTGAAACTTGTTATCTGAAATCGTCCAACGCACCCAAGTTCGGGGCTGGTATCTGACAGTGAGCTCCAGACCCTTGCTTTCTGAGTGGCAGGCACCCTGGAATGTAAGCATTGAAAAAATAGGGCTCCCTGCCTTGATGACCCTGGGCTGGCATTCTGCTCTTCAACCTTACTCTACATATGTGTCAGTGGGTCTCTCTGTTTTCTTAGTCTCTCTGTTTTCTAATCACTGTCTCTGGCTGTCTCCCTGCCCTTGTCTATCTGTGCCTCTCTATTCCTGTCTCTCTCACATACACAAACACACGCATGCTCATGAGTCTAAGAAAACACCCTTATCAGGCTCAACTCAGAATAGCCTTCAGCTGAGCTGCTCACTGACAAACTCCAACCAAAGCTTGACCTTGTTCCTGGGGTAGAGCCAAGGCAAGGCTGTCCTTGCAGGGCCCAGGTGAGGAGGCTGCCATCTCGCAGGCTGCAAGGAAGCAGGGTCTGCCTCTGGCCTAGAAGAGCAGTGAGATGAATGACAAGAGATGACCATTGTCCACGGTGTTGTTACTATTAAGTGCCACGGAGTCTGCTATGATTCATAACAACTCTATGCATAGTAAACTAAAACCTTGCACTATTCTGTACCATGCTCAAGCCCTGTGTTGCAGTCCTTGTGTCAAGACTGATTGATTCCCATTAGGACCAACTGGTTCCCGGCAAGGACTTTCTGAGGCTTAAGAAAAGATTTCTAAAGGTAGACACTCTAACTACAGGATTCCTAGAGGTGACATATCAAATTCACAGCAATTAAAATTTCATCTTCAATCTAACCCACCTGAATTTAAAAACAACTCAGGAACAGGTTTGAGGCCTTGAGCACTGGATGAACAAGGACCAGATGAGCTGTGAGAAGATATCAAGAATATCATCTAAGAAGAATGAATGTAAAAGATCATTACAAAGATGGAAGAGGAAGAAAAGACAAAAATGAATGTCAGAAAAGACTCCGAATATTGCACAAGAGCGCTGAGAAGCCAAAGTGAAGGGATGGAATCCAGAAGTTAAGGAGCTGAATAGAAGATTTCAAAGGGCAGCTCGGGAAAACAAGGCAAAGTATTATAATGAAATGTGCAAGGACCTAGAATCAGGAAATCAAAAGGGGCAAACTTGCACAGAATTTCTTAAGCAGAAGAAGCTAAAGAACAAATTCAAGCCTTGGGTTGTAATACTTAAGGATGCTTTTGAAATCCAAAGTCTCTGTAAACATTCATTAAAATCAATAATAATCATAAAAAAAGACTGCTTTGGACAGAATGTTGGATGATCCAGGAAGCATTAAAAGAAGATGGAAGGAGTATACAGAGTCACTGTACCAAAAAGAACTGGATGACACAAAAGAATTTCTAAAAACAACATATGATCAAGTGGCAATGGTGATGAAGGAGTAAGTGCAGGCTTCTCTGAAGGACTTGGCAAACAAATAAAGACCCCAGGAATATATGGAATACCAGTTGACATATTTCAACAATATGCCCCAGATGTACTCACCAGGTTGTGTCAAGAAACCTGGAGGACAACTACCTAGCCAACTGATTGTCCATATTTATTCACACTCCAAAAAAAGTGACATGACAGAGTGTGGAAATTATCATGAATATCAAAACAAACAAAATCCTGTAGAAGATTATCCCAAAACAACTGGAACCGTACGCTAACAGAGAACTATCAGAAACATAAGCTAGGTTTAGTCATGGCACTAGAGACGTTATCACCAATTATCATCAATGTCAGATGGATCTTGACTGAAAACAACGAGGACCAGAGGAATGTCTGTCTGTGTTCCATTGATTATGTAAAGGCATTTGACTATGTGGATCTTAACAAACTGTGGCTCACCTTGAGGAGAATGGGGCTCCCAGAACACTTGATTGTGTTCATGCAAAATCAATACTTGGACCAGGAAGCAGTCCTCAGAACAGAAAACACTCCATGGTTCAAAATCAGGAAAAGAGTGTGTTATGGTTGTCATCCATACCTTTTCAATTTATATGCAGAACAGATCACTTGGGAGGCTGGGCTTTATGAGGAGGAATGTGGTATCAGTATTGGAGGAGGACTCATCAACAAGCTATGTTTTGCAGATGACACAGCCTTGCTTACTGAAATTGAGGAGGACCTGAAGCACTTGCTGGCAGGTCAAGGACTGAAGTCTTCAATATGGATTGAAGCTCAACATCAAAAAGATAAAGATTCACACCACTGGACCAGTTGGCAGCACCATAATAGATGGAGAAGAGATTTAGGTTGTTAACTATTACAGCTTTCTCAGTTCCACAATCAACACTTTTAACACCAGCATTCAGGAAATCAAAAGATGAACTGCACTGGTAAAATCTACTGTCAGGGATCTCTCCAAAGTACTGAGAAGCAAGTCTAGAGACTAAGGTGCACCTCAGGCACACCATGGTCTTTGCAATTACTTGCTACACATCAGAGAGCTAGACAATAACTAAGGATGACAGAAGAAGAGTTGGTGTCTTTAAGCTGTGGTGCTGGAGAAGAGTCATGGACTACCAAGAAAACCAATAAGTCTGTCTTAGAAAAAGTGGGGGAAAAAAATCCTGAAAAAAATTTTTAAAAAATAAATTAAAAAAGAAAAGAAAAGAAAGGGTGAAACCAAGTTTCTCCATAGAGGCTAGAATTTTGAAGCCCTGTCACATACTTTGGGCACATGGCCAGGAGGGACCAATCCTTGGAGAAGGACATCATGCTAGGAAGGGTAGAGGGACAGCGCAGGACAGGAAGATCCTGGGTGAGATGGATTGATACAGTAACTGGGACAATGGGGGCAGGTGTGTTTGAGTCAGTGAGACTGGCTCAGGACAGGGCAGACTGCAGAGCTGTTGTACATAGGGTTGCTAGGAGTCACAGACAACTCAATGGCACATAACAGCAACAACAGAGGGGAACCCTTGAGCTTCAGCTGGGTCTTCACCTTTATGAACCCATGAATCATTCTGGAGCATTATGTGCCAGGCACTATCCTAAGTCCTGCAGAAGCTATAGACTAGAGTCCTGTATTCATGACATGACAGTCCAAGCAGATGTCAACCTCACAGTAAACCAGTGAGTTCATAACTAGACACTGTATTGTGACAGGGTTGGGTACTCTGCCAACCCTGTTGGGCCCAGAACCCATTATCAAAGCTCTGGGAACAAGGATAATGAAAAAAGGGGATAGCAGCTTGGTGCTCTGAGGGCCAAGAGCCGGTCAGGCCAGCCAAGGAGCGCGTCTGAAGAGTCCTGGGGCTGACAATACCTTCCATCTCCCTGTTCTCAGGAGGTCCAACAAGAATGGACCCTCTCAAGGGGGCCTTAGCGTGGAGCAAAACAGGGAACCACCTAAGCCAGAAAGCCCTAGATCTGCCACTCTTATTTCCCACTTATAATCAGGGAAACTGAGGCTCAGAGAGAGAAGTGGAACACCTGCATGGCAGATGTAGGACTAGAAAATTCATGTTCTCAATTCAGAGTTCTTTTCACTGCATCCTAATGCTTTTAGGACTTCATATAGCATGCAGAGGGTCAAGGAGTATAGTTTGCAATATGGATTAAAGCTCAATATAAAAGACTGATAACCCAATTATAAAATGGGCAAAAGACATGGAAATAATTTTCACAGAAGAAGATATTTGAATGGCAAACAGACACATGAAGAAATGATCAAAATCACTGGCAATACGAGAGATGCAAATCAAAAATACAATGAGGTACCATCTCATTCTGGTAACAGTGGCAAAGTTTAACAGTGCAGCAAGTAATAAATGTTGGAGAGGACGTGGCAAGAAAAGAACTCTTGTACATTGTTCATGGGATTGTAAAATGGTACAACCATTCTAGAAGGCAGTTTGGCACTTCCTCAAAAAGCTGAACATAGAAATTCCGTATGACCCAGGTATTCCACTACTTGGAATAAACCCTGAGAAAATGAGAACTGAGGCACTAACGGAGATTTGTACACCAATGTTCACAGCAGCATTATTCACCATCACAAGAACATGGAAACAGCTCAAATGTCCAACCACAAACGAATGGATTGAGGAATTATGATACATTCACACAATGGAAGACTATACAGTATGCAGAAACAATAACTTTGTAAATTATTGCCTAACTTGGGAGAGACTGGAGAGCATTATGCTGAGTGAACTAACTCAGTCCCACAAGAATAAATACTGTATAAAACCATTATTGTAGAATGAATATAAAAATCCAAGAGGGGTGGAGCAGCAGAGGGATGAGGATGTGCAGGGGGAGGGGGTATTAACCATGGGGTTGTACAATTTGTTGATTGAGTGGATGAGGAAAATTGAAAGAATTTGTTCCTGAGGACAAAGTATTCAAATTTTGTAAATAAACTAGTAGGGAAAAAAATGAAATTAAATTAAAGAAAAACCAAACAAACCACAACCAAAGACTCTCACCACTGGGCATCATGATGGAGAAGAGATGAGATTATGACGATTTCAGCTTGCTTGGCTCCACAATCAACACTCTTGGCACCAGCAATCAGGAAATCAAGAGACAAATTGCACTAGAAAAAAATCTGCTGTCAAGAACCTCTTCAGAATGCTGAAAAGCAAGGATACAGTCTAAAGACTAAGGTGCACCTGATCCAGGCCATTGTCTTCTTACTTGCTATATACATCAGGGAGCTGGACAAAGACCAAAGAGGAAAAAATAATTGATGCCTTGAGTTGTGGCACTGGAGAAGTGTTTTGAAGATACCATGGACTGCCAAGAGAACTAACAGATCTCTCCTAAAGAGGGTGAAACCAAGCTGTCCTTGGAGGCTAGGATTTTGAAACTCTGTATCACATATGTAGCCATGAGGGACCAGTCTTTGAAGAAAGATATCATGCTTGGAAGGGTTGAGACACAGCACAAGAGAGAAATACCCCAGATGAGATGGATTGACGTAATAGCTGGGATAATGAGGGCAGGTGTGTCAGAGGCAGTAAGATTGGATAGAGCAGAGTTCAGAGCTATTGTGTACAGGGTTGCTACAAGTCATAGTTGATTTGACAGCACATACCAACAACAACCTGTGATGGTATCTTTTAGTATAGGGAAACTGGAATCTAGGGAGCAGTAAGATATAGATGGCCCAGGGATCACAGGAGGTCAGTACCTGTGCATTCAGAGTCAAGGTCCCATTTATTGATCCACTTATTTAACAAACACTAAGTGACAGGCACTGTCCTAGGTCCTGGAGATGCTATAGAACCAGGCTCTTAGGGAGATACACGGTCATCAGGGAGACATAGCAGACTCCCCTGAGTCTACCACTGAGACATTCACTGTCTTCATTCGAGGCTTCCACAGCTTTAAGTACAGTATACTTAGCCAAGATCCTACCAGGAGCCTCGCTGGGAGGGGAACCCACTCCTTCTGCATGCAGACTCCACCTAGGCAAAGGCAAGCCTTGGGCAGTGCCTTCTTCAAAGGAAGAAGGTACCCACTGAATGCTGTTTATCAAGCTTTCCTATCCTCAGGATCCAAAGTCCACTGGGCTTTGTTTAGGTGAAAAGGAAGATCCTAGTACAGCAGGATGTGGATCAAAGTCTGAGAGAGGCATTGTTGTTGGTTGTTATGTGTCATCACGTCACAAATGACTCATAGTTGACCCTCCAGAAGGTTTTCAGAGGCTGTAAATCACATAGGAGGAAATCACAGAGCAGCTGGTGGATTTCAACCTTCCTTTGGTTTCAAGACTCCTTATCCACTACACCACCAGAGCTTTCTGAGAGGGAGGGGTGTTGTTGTTGTTGTTGTTGTTATGTGTCATCGAGTCATTTGCGGCTCATAGCGACCCTATGCACAACAGCCCTAACTAAACCCTGCTCTATCCTGCGCCAACCGCACTGCCTCTGACACACCCATCCCGATTACCCCAGTCACCGAATCAATCCATCTCATAGAGGGTTTTCCCCTCCTGTGCTGTCCCTCCACCCTCCCAAGCATGGTGTCCCTCTCCAAGGACCCGTTCCTCCTGGCAACATGTCCAAAGTATGTCAGATGAAACCCCAGAATCCTTGCCTCCAAGGAGTAGCTTGGTTTAATTCTCTCCAAGATTAATCTGTTTGTTTTCCTGGCAGTCCATGGTACATTCAGTACTCTTCTCCAGCACCACAGCTCAAAAGCATCCACTCTCCTTCTGTCCTCCCTAGTCATTGTCCAACTCTCTGATGCATAACAAGCGATTGCAAAGACCATGACCTGTATCAGGCGCACCTTAGTCTCCAGAGAGACACCGTTGCTCCTGAGTACTTTAGAGAGGTCCCTAACAGCAGACTTTTCCATCACGATACGCTTTTTTATTTCCTGACTGCTGGTGCCAAGAGTGTTGACTGTGGAGCCGAGCAAACTGAAGCTGTGAACAATCTCAATCTCTTCGTCATCCATCCTGATGCTGCCAATTGGTCCAGTGGTGAGAATCTTTGTCTTCTTGACATTGAGCCTCAGTCCATACTGAAGGATGCAGTCCTTGACCCTTAGCAGCAAGTGCATGAGGTCCTCCTCAGTTTCAGCAAGCAGGGTTGTGTCATCTGCATAACGCAGATTGTTAATAGATCTTCCACCAACCCTGATGCCACAGGGGTAGTCCCAGGAATTCCAGAGTATATGGCAAGACTAAGACCATAGCCTGACAGGAGCTGGTCACTCTCCAGTCCTGTGTCAGGTGGCCTCACCTTTACAGAGCTCCAGCTTTGCCACTGGTAGAAAAAAGAGTGATGACCTCAGCTGACATGTGAGACTCTGCAGAAGTGCTCGCCCCAGGTTAAGCTTTGAAGCTGCTCACCTGCTTAGAAAGTTTGACACACTGGCTCTTACGACCTTAGGTTATAGACACCATGCAGAAAGGCCTTCCTCACCCAGCAGTTAGCCAAGAAAACATGTATTGTTTCGGTGACTACCAAGGCCCTCCATGTGCCGGAGACTATGCTGGAACGAAGGATACAAAATGACAGAGAAGCAGTCTGCTGCAAGCAAGGGCCTGCCTGCCATGTTCTGGCCTCTGCGACCCTAACACAGGGCAGGGGACACTCTCCTACTGCACGCCAAGGACACAGACCCCACTCTTCTTGGTGGCGCCAGCCTTGTTCCCCAGTCACTTGCAGTGTGGCCGAGGTGATATGGAACAGGTATTCTTAGGTTCAAGTTTATAAGGAATTTTGGCTTGTAGACAGGGCAATTTTCTTCACGCCTGGTCTTGGAAATGGGGCTGAGGAGTGGAATTGAATGTCCCATAGCCGCAGCCCCTTCTTCCCACTTCAGTGGTCACTCTGAGGCCCACCCATTCTCTCTTACTATTGTTGTTGTTAGGTTTTGTGGAGTTGACTACAACTCATAGCAACCCTATGGACAGTTGACCTGAACCCTGCCCTATCCTGTGCCATCCTCATCGTCTCTGACACACTGGAGCCTATTGCTGAAGTGACTGTGTCAATCCACCTTGTTGGGAGTCTTCCTCTTCTTCGCTGACCCTCCGCCTGTCCAAGCACTCTGCTCCTTTCTGAGAGAGAGCCTCGCCTAGCTACATGTCCAAAGCATGAAAGAAAAAGCTTTGCCATCTTTGCCTCCAAGGAGCACTTTGGTTGCACTTTTCCCAAGACAGATCTTTTTGTTCCTTTGGCAGTCAGAGTGGTGTTTAGAAAGACCATAGGCCTTGGAGCCTAAAAAAATCTGAGTGTGAATTATCTTGGGCAATCACTCTAATGCTTTTAAGTCTCAGTCTCCTGCTTTGTAAAATGAGGCTACTGCCATCTCTCTCACTGGGCCTGTGGGGATAAATGAAGTGAGACCCTGGGGGGTATCTGACACACAGTATGTGCTCAGTAATTAAGAGTCATCACTGCGATGTAGTTGCTGTTGTTGTTATTGTCTATAAAAAGACAGAATCTATCTCAGAGGGTCCACATAAAGAATAAAGGTAAAGGTGATATTATCTGTTTAGGGTCTCATGTATCAGTATGCCTCTATTAACATCTGGTAATCATGAATGTTTAGAATTCAACAACAGGTTAGTATTATCATCCTCACTCTTCCCTAAATTTTATCTTATTGTCATTGCTGAGAATATATATAGCAAAACACACATTAATTCAACAACTTCTACTTGTACAAGTCAGTAGCCACAATTAGGACCACACTTTTCAGGTGGTACCATCATTCTGACCCTCTTTTTCTGAATTACTCCTCCCCCATAAACATCAGCTTCTCAAGGTTCCTAACTAATCTTTCATGTTTCTGTTCTCAGTCTTGTCCCACACTGATAATTCTTAAAAGGTCATCATGCTCAAGGCTGACCCTTTTAACTGTTGTTGTTTACCATAGAGGCTAATGGACCCATAGTTGACTCTCCAGTGGGTTTTTTTCAGAGGCAGTAAACACACAGGAGGAGACTACCCATCTTTCTTCCTCAGCGCAACTTGTGGGTTTGAACTGTGTGTCTTTGGGATTGCAACACAGTTCCTTACCACTAGGTCACCAGAGCTCCCTAGTAGAGGTCAACTGGTGTTTGGTTTTAAGAAGACTTCAGGGGCTTGTTTGGTTTTTAAAAGATTATCTCAGAGTAGTAGTGTCAGAAGTTCACTTACCTTCCATAGCTTTATAAAGTCTACAGTCCATGAGGATTTGATGTTTCGATCACTGTTTCCTCCTTTTGCTGGGAATCTTCTATAAAGTCTTTGATCAAAATGTTCTGTAATGGTAATGAGGCACTAACTGATTCTAGACTCAGGGCAAAAGCAAGCTGCTGTTCACTGGGCCAATTCTCCACACATTCCGTATCTTGCTCCTCCTCCTGACCCTTCTGTGTTGTCCCAGTAAAGACCAGTTGTGGGCCTTAGATGACCACTGACAAGCTTTTAAGATCTGAGACATAACATAGTGAAGTAGGAGGTAGGACAGAGGCACGAAATAGCATCAACTCGAATGGCCCATGAAACCATGAGTCTAAACTCCCAACCAATGAAACAAATGCCTGAGCTGTTTGGTTATACCTAGGAGTCTCAACAGCACTCCTCTTTTTGTCATTGTAAATATATTTATGACACAACTTCTGCCAACTCAACATTTTACAGGTGTACAACTTATTGACACCAGTTACAATAATCAGTCACGTAACTCAATCTTCCTTTAATCAACAGTGTTTTTCTATCACCATTAAACCTTCCTTTCCCCCTCCCTCTTGTTCCTGGTAACCATTACATTTGCTTTTTCTTGTCTTTTTTACATAAGGTTATACGTTTGTCCTTTTGTGGTTGGCTTATATTGATAACTATCGTGTCTTCACACACACCCCCTACTGTAGCATCTATCAAGATTCCATTTCTCCTCCTGGGCTGACTAGTATTCCATTGTATGTCATATACTACATTTTGTTCGTCTTCTGTTAATTCTACCTTTTGCCTATTGTAAACAGTGCTGCAATGAACAGTAGCACTTTATAAGGGTTTGTTTTGTTTTGTTTTTAAGAGGTTTTGTTTTCAAGTCTTTTGAGGTATAGATCTAGGAGTGAAACTTTAAAAAAAAAATTACCACACTATGTTCTGCAGTGGCTGTACCATTTTGCACTATCACTAGCTATATATAAATGTTCCAATTCCCCCACACTCTTGCCAGAATTTGTTATATCTGAGGGGTTTTGTTTTGTTTATTTATTTATTTTTTTTATGTTAGCTATCCTAGGGAGAGCGTCACGGTATTTTGGTTTTTATTTTAACCTCTTTGACTCTAATGATGCTGAACGTCTCATCACTCATTTTACAGGTGAGGTAACTAAAGTACAGAAAACTTAAACAAGACTGGACCACGGCATATTTTCTTCACCTGTAAACACTGTCCCCAGTCTCACATCCCTCCCCCTGCCATCTGCCTCTTTCTCTGTAACTTCAGGCAACTGTGAACAGACACTGTATCTCCAACCACAGCAAGGAGAAACCCACATGAGGTGGAGACCCTGTGTCCAGAGCCCAGTTGACCCCAAGGGCTGCCACTGGCTGCTCCCTACTCCCAGCTTGAAGTACACATAGCGGCTGTCCCAGCCTCATCAGCCTGACCTTGAGCAATGGCAGCATGCCGTCAACAGGAACCCTGACCATCTTCCTTCCAGTTTCCAGCCCAGCCAGCCACATTCTGTCCGAAGATTCCAGGTATTTGGCGCAATCCTCGGCCTGCTGTGCTCATGCCAGCTCCGGGGCCAGGCTTCTCCCTGACAGCCTGCGTTCCTGGGAAGCATTCAGCACAGAGCCACTGACTCAGATGTGCGGGCACCCTGGGTCCATCCAAACAAAACATCAAAGCAGAGGGCCAGATTAAGAGAGACTCGACTCAAGTGCTGGCTCTGCTGCTGCCTTGGGTGAGACTCAGGGCAAGTACAATGCCCTCTCTGAGCCTCAGTTTCCCTGTCTCTAAAGTGGTCATGGGGATTGAACTAGATCAGTGCTCCTTAAGATAAAGTCTACGAAGTGGTACGGGCCCACATACTGCTTGCTATCAGTCTGCAGTGAGATAACTAAAGAGTGTCTAGAAACCCTGTCCCATTACAGGTACACACTGAGTGGGTGGTGGGTCTCACTGAATAGGGGATCGGAAGTTTGGGTGGCATCAAGCTGGCTCACAGGTAGTATGTTGTTGGGTACTGTCCAGTTGGAACAACTCACATTTGACCCTCCAGTGGATTTTCTGAGGCAGTAAATCTCACAGGTAGAGACTGCCCATCTTTCTCCTGTAGAGCACCTGGTGTATTAGAACTATGTGCCTTTGAATTGGCAGGGCAAGGACAAGAAGCTGCTCTGCAATCCCAAAGGCACGCACTTCGAATCCACCACTTACTCTACAGGAGAAGGATGGGCAATCTCCTCCAGTGCGATTAACTGCCTCAGAAAACCCACCCAAGGGTCAGCCATGGGTCAGTTCTGACTCGACGGTACACAACAACAACAAGGCCATCAGAGAGTCCTACATGTAGCATGAGTGTTACACAAGCACAAGACCCATCACTGCAGGCAAAAACAGAAGACTGGGTGTAGATAGCTCTAAAAATAAGTGTTATTTCATACAGTTATTCAACAAACATTTGGTTTGTCTTTAATAAATGAAAGAATGCATAAACATGAAAGGAATCAGGCCTTTCAGTCCCAAGTCAAGGAGAACCTATAATATTTCTGGGCAGTGGGTTCCTTTTTGTGATACAGGGAGACACATCTAGCCTACCATTTAGAGAAAGGACGAAAGGGACAATGGTAGGAGTAGGTTGAACCACAAGAAGTCCATGTCATAGCACCAGGGCTGGAGAGGAGGACTGAGAAGGGTGGCTGAAAGGGAGGCAGGGGACAAATTCCAACATAAAGCACTTCAGTGACCCTGGGACAGCTCTCTGCCCCTTCCAGGCCTGACAGTCTGTTTCCAGCTCCATCGTGCTAATAACCTCTCATTTTCCCCCACTACTCATAGCAGAGACTCTGGCTATCAACACTCAATGTTTTCATTAAGTATTTGGGGCCAGGGTCAGGACTAGGGGATGGATTTGAAGGGTCAAGTCTAGAAGTTAAACTTGACAGACAGGGAGTACAGTGCAGGAGCTAAGGGCACCAGCTCTGGACGCTTGGATCATGACCCACATCTCTTGGCTGTGAAACCTCGGACAACTTTGCTTCTCTGTCTGCTTTGCTTTCTCATTTATAAACATTTAAAAAACAAAACAACACAACACTTCTCATTGCAATCAAGTTGGAACTGACTCATACCTCATCCTCCATCAGTTCTGAGGCTGTAAGTTACATGGCAGGAGACTGCTCACCTTCCTCCTGAGGAGACAGGGGTGGATTTGAACCCACCGAGAAGCACCACCTTTGAGTGCACAGCATAACTCCCTTCTGATTACTCCACCAGAGCTGCCTTACCCATCCATGAAATACAGACTGATGACAGTGTTGGGTAGGTCACATGCCTAACAGAAGAAAAGTAAACTCACTACACACCAGCTGCTATTACTGTTACTATTAACAATGATGCTCTTTGAATGTCTAGAAAAACTGAATACAGAGAGAAAAAAAAGTCAAATCCTAGGAGAAAAATCTCCCTGAGTTACTGGAAGACTTACATCTTTATTCCTAGTAACTACCAGAGAAGACTACCTAAAGAGGACAAAGAACTGGCAATGATCTCGTGACATTTCTGAGTTCCAGAGTGGAAAAAAAATCCTACTTGCTTCCATAAAGAATTTTGAGAGAGGCAAGTGGGAATTGCATATCTTTCAATTCTAAATGCTGAGAGACTACAACACCGGCTCTCGGATTTCTGGGGGAGAGAAATTGTTAGCATTGAATTCTCTACCCAGGCAAAGTATGACTCAAGCATGAGGGCGAATATTTTCAGACATTTGAGGACTCAGAAAGTCAACCACCCACAGACGCTTTCTGAAGAAGTTACTCAAGAAGGCTCTCCAGACAAGAATGAAGCAAAAGAAAAAGTCAAGAACAGCCGACATGGGGTCCAAGAAACAGTGACGAGCTGTGTGTGAAGCCAGTAATCTTTACAGATCCAACTTAGTGAGTACATAACTGAGAAGCTGAGTGAAATTTTAGGTAAATGAGTCTGAAAGCAGAATAGAGCAATGATCGACAATAGTAGCTACCAGATATTAAAATTACAGATGATTTCAACAATACCAAGGAACTACGGAAAAAAGCAAAGAGAAGCATGGGCCAACTCAGGTGCTCATTATGGGTTCCAAACTCTCATTGTTGTCAAGTAGGAACCAACTCATAGCTGACCCTCCAGCGGGTTTTCTGAGGCTGTAAATCACACAGGAGACTATTCACATTTCTCCACACAGCAGCTGGTGGATTCATATCAGCAGCCTTTAGATTAGCGGTGTGACTCCCTTCAGACTACGCCACCCGAACTCTCCCATGATGGGCTCTTGTGTACCTCAGAGTCGGAACCAACCCACAGCTGACCCTCTAGCAGGTTTTCAGGGCAGTATATCGCACAAGAGTTGACAGTCCATTTTTCTCCCCCGGTGCAACTGGTGGATTCGAACAGCGTACCTTTGGCAATTGCAGCACAATTCCTTAACACTAAGCCACCAGCACTCCTTCCGTTATCAGTCGTTTTGTTGCTGTTACATGCCATTGAGTCAGAATCAACTAACAGCTGACCCTCCAGCAAGTTTTCAGAGGCTGTAAATCAGAAGGAAATGGCTCATCTTTCTCCCATGGAGCAGCTAGTGATTGTGAACCACGTGCTTTATTATGAGTAGTAGAGGAAATGAGTCTAGATCTAGTGTAATTCTGGATACTGAAATATGTTTGTGAAAAAGGTAATGGTAAAGTCACATGTCTACCAAAATCTGGGGATAGCAAGTCAAAGGAAATTTTGCAGAATGACGGGCATGTGTTCTTGGAGACTTAGAACTTATTGGCATCAAGGTGATACAACCTGTGCAAACCCTTGTGTAGAACTATTCTTCACAGGGTTTTCAACAGCTCGTTTTTCAGAAGGATCCTCACTTTCTTCCAAGAGATCTCTGGGTGGATTCAAATTGCCAACCTATCCTCTGAGCACTTAACTGTTTGCACCACCTGACGGTATTAAAACATATTATGGAGCTACCATGAGTAAATCTCAACAGGATGTAGGAACAGAAAACTTAACAAGGGAGATAAGAGAATTCAGAAATGGATTCACATATGTGAAGTTATTTGGTCTATGATAAGGTAGCATGTGAAACCAGTGAGTAAAGGAAGGTAACTGAAAAATAGGCTTGGAAAACCTAATCAACCTTTTGAGGATGAAAAAAATTAGAGTTTTACCAGGTGTAGGCACTAGATCAACTGCAGATACATTAAAAACCTAGATGTGGGGGGAAACTAAAGGATAAAAGAATTGTCTAGGAAAAATACTTGAGTATTCTTGCATATGAATGATAAATTATAAACTTTAAAAAATTTTAAAGAGAAATAAAAAAAACACCAAACTTATTCTCTATAATCAGGGGACAGAAGAGGTCTTAGAAAGTATGGTCAAACGAAAAAAAGTTTAAAAAGCCAAACAAAAAATCACTTTACTATCTGATGAAGTTTATGTCTTTAGTAACTGATGAAGAATGTTAAACTTATAAAGCACAAAATATACTGTTTGTTGTTGTTGTTATGTGCCGTCAAGTCGTTTGCGACTCATAGCGACCCTATATACAACAGCCCTAAACCCTGCTCTATCCTGTGCCAATCACATTGCCTCTGACACACCCATCCCGATTATCCCAGTCACTGAATCAATCCACCTCATAGAGGGTCTTCCCCTCCTGCGCTGTCCCTCTACTCTACCCAGCATGATGTCCCTCTCCAAAGACCTGTCTCTCCTTACAACATGTCCAAAGCATGTCAGACAAAGCCCCAGAATCCTTGCCTCCAAGGAGCAGCCTGGTTTAACCCTCTCTAGGATGAATCTGTTTGTTTTCTTGGCAGTCCATGGTACATTCAATACTCTTCTCCAGCACCACAGCTCAAAGGCATCAATTCTCCTTCTGTCCTCCCTAGTCATTGTCCAGCTCTCTGATGCATAACAAGTGATTGTAAAGACCATGGCCTGTATCAGGCGCACCTTCGTCTCCAAAGAGACACCGTTGCTCTTGAGTACTTTAGAGAGGTTCCTAACAGCAGACTTTCCCATCGCAATACGTTTTTTTATTTCCTGGCTGCTGGTGCCAAGAGTGTCGACTGTGGAGCCGAGCAAACTGAAGCTGTGAACAATCTCATTCTCTTCGCCATCCATCCTGTTGCTACCAATTGGTCCAGTGGTGAGAATCTTTGTCTTCTTGACATTGAACCTCAGCCCATACTGAAGGCTGCAGTCCTTGACCCTCTGCAGTAAGTGCATGAGGTCCTCCTCAGTTTCAGCAAGCAAGGTTGTGTCATCTGCATAACGCAGATTGTTGATAGATCGTCCACCAATCCTAATGCCACGCGTCTCCTCATAGAGCCCAGCCTCTCAGATAATCTGCTCTGCATACAGGTTGAAAAGGTATGGAGATAGAACACATCCCTGGCGCACACCCTTCCCAATTTTGAACCATGCAGTGTTACCCTGCTCTGTTCTGACGACTGCCTCTTGGTCCAAGTATAGGTTTCGCATTAGCACGATTAAATGTTCTGGGATTCCCATTCTTCTCAGAGTCAGCCATAGTTTGTTATGATCCACGCAGTCAAATGCCTTTGCATAATCAATGAAACACAGATAGACATTCATCTGGTATTCTCTGCTTTCAGCTAAGATCCATCTAACATTGGTTACAATATCCCTAGTACCATGACCCCTTCTAAACCCAGCCTGGACTTCTGGCAATTGTTAAAAAATTGTTAAAAAAGAAATGGAACGCATAAATATTGACATACTAGGCATTGGAGAGATGAGATGGACTGGCATGGGTCATTTTGAGTCAGATGATCATATATTATTCTGGACATGAAAAGGTGAGGAAAATTGGAGTTGCTTTCATAGTTAAGAAAGAAAAAATATACTATAATTAAAGATAAATTACAACCTGGAAAATGCTATTTACAACCTAGATAATGAGCAAACGACTAGTATTCTAAACATTTTACTATTCAAACCACGTAAAGCATTCTGATATCGCCACTTTTTAATATAATATGTTTACTATTATGTTTATTATGTGAATCAAATCCTCAATGATAGTTTTGGAAGGACAGAAAGAACTTGTGCACTAAAATCACTCTGAAGTTCATATGAAAGAATAAATATGTGAGAATAGTAAATAAATAAATAATCTTAAGAGGGTTTTTTACCGCCTTTTTTTTTAAGAGTATTATTGAGAGGGTATTTGGTTTGTTAGGGTGTTTTTTTGAACAATTTTTTTTTATTCTTTTTAATGAACATTTACAGAGATTTTCGATTTCCATTCATTCATTGCTGCACTTTTCTCCCTGCCCACCTCTCCCATCCAGTTGAGAGGGTACTTGTTTTAATAGAAAATATAATGTATATTGTAGGGAAAAAGTGAAGAAGAAAAAAAACCCACTCTACTTCATGCTGCATAGGAAAAGAAATTGTAGATGAACTAAAATCTTGGAAGCTAAAAAAATAAGATTATAAAGTTTGAGAAAATAAATAGGTATTGTATAATCCTGAGGTGAATACTACAAAATCAAAGGCAACTTGAGAGATCAATAGTAAAGGTATCAACAGCCCAATGGGAAAATGGGCAAAAAGACTTGAATAGACTAAAAGGAAGCAATACCAATAACTGAAAAATTATAGAAGTAGATATTCAACATCTCTAAAAATCAAAGACATGAATTTTGTAAATACTTTTCAAATGCCCAGTGTCGGTGAGGGTACAGGGACCTAGACATTGTCTTACATGTGTGTTTGTTCAGAACTGACAGTGGGGTTTCCTGGGACCCGAGACAGTAAGTACTAAAGGCAAGACTATTGTCTTCTTTGCCATGCAGCTGCTGAGCTCGCATTTGGAGCACACACTCTGCATCGCCGGCCAGGGCTGCAGAGGCCTTGGTACCCACAGGCCATGCAGCCAGCACTTTAAGAAATAAAAAAGCCTAAGTTTTGAAGATATGTAAGGCATCATGATAAATGCTTTCCAAAAATTTGTCAAAGGATGGTTGTGAAGTACCAGTAGGGCCACACCTGCCATTATTATAATAAACCAAAAGTTATATCCTTCAGTATCTGCAATGCTTCATTAGCTCAGTGTGCCATACAACATTTTGAAAAGAAAAAAAAACAAAGAAGACATGAAGCAAGTGATGAAAATTTTTACACTGGCCATCTTATTTCAAAATAATTATATAAAAACCCATGCTTGAATATATATTTACTAGGCAAAAATCTTTCCAATGGGAGAGAAAAAAAAAGACTGTTATTGTTGTTACTGTTAGGTGGTGCACTATTCATAGCGACCCTATGAGCAGCAGACCTGAACCCCGACCTGCTCTGCCATCCTCGTCATCTCTGACACACTTGAACCCATTGCTGCAGTTGCAGACAAATTGGGAGCAGTTGGTCACCCTAAAGGAAGATGATAAATGGGTACAACTCTTCTGGAGAACAGGGAGCTCGGTGATGTAGTCTGTCGGGAGTTGCACTGCTAAACCCAAGGCCACAACTCTCTGGTGGCTCAAATCCACCACTGGTTCCTGGTAGGGAAAGACAGGGAATCTCTTCCTCTGCAATTCACAGCCTCGTAAACTCAACTTAATGGCAATGAGTTTTGAGTTCGTTTTCTCGAGGTTAATTTAGCAGGAAGTAGAAAAAATGGCTTTGTGTATGTACATGCACATCTTAGCCCAGAAATTCTGCTACCAGGAATATATTCTAACAAAATGTCATTCATACGCCAAATATTTGTTAAGGGTCAAACACAACCATTAAGGCATTCTATGGATTCTAAAAAGACCAAGATGTGCAGACAAGTATTTTTACTTAGTTTTTTGCAACAATGAAAACTTGGAAACAACCTAAATGTTCAACTTCTGGAAGTTATTTCAATAAAGCATGTTTTGTCTACACAATGAAACACTCTGCAGGCACCACAAAGGAGAAGTTGTAGAAGAGTATTTATTGGCATGAAAACACAGATACACCACATTGTTAAATGGGAGAGAGCAAGCTGGAAAATTGTGTACACCAGCAATCATAATTTGCAAATACAAAAGGTATATATAAATAAATGCCTCAGTGGATACACCACAAAATAGGAATGGGAACTATTACTGGGTTCTTGGGAGTAAGAATGAACTTCATTTTCCTCCTCCTGGTTAATCTGCAGTAAAATCTTCATAATAAACTCTACGGACTTTTCAACAACAGTGCAAAAACACACAAAAAAACTATTAAAAAAACAAATCCTGCTGTGCACCCACAGATGGGAAACCCAAGAGATGAGACTGCAGAATTTTAAGCAACTACCACTTGATCCCAGTGATAGCTGCCATTACCAAGCACTACTATGTGCCAGGGATTGTAACTGACGCTTTGCACACACTACCCTCTTTAATCCTTGCAATAATCTGGTGAAGTGGATGCTCCTATCTCATTTGACAGATGTTGGGTGACCAGTGATGAGCCCAGTCAGTGAGATGGAGGGCTGGAATCTGAACCTGGACCTGCCTCCCTCTAAACTCTAGTCCTGTTTAGCTGACTCTGCTTATTCCTGTAAAAAAGCAGAGGACAGCTCTGACATATGATGCTCTTTGTCCCACAGGCCAGTTCCAAGGCATCCCTTGCCTTTTCTCCCTATAGAACACAACACAATCCAGGGGGCGACAGAATGACAAACTGACAAGGGCCAGGACACCAGCATGGGGAAGGTGTGACGCTGGGAAGGTCAGCTGGTTGAGGTCAGGGATCAGGGCATACTGGATGGGGACTCCTCGCCTGCTGGGCGACTATCAGGAAGCCCAACCACATCCGGCTCTAGGAGTTCCCAGGCCCTGTGCACATCCAGAGAGACAGGGAAAGAACTCTCACTCTCCAGACCTACGTTCACTATGCTGAAACATCAGGAAGAAAACAGCAGCCATCTGGACCTTCTATCTCAGCTCAGAAACTACTGGTCAGCCCCTTTCCATCTCTAGGCCTCCAAGCCTCCTTATCTGGGTGTGAGAAGGGGAGTGGGTGCTGATGACTCCAGGACCCTGCCAGATCTCTGTGGATCTGTGGGACTTCCTCAAATAGGGCCTGGCAGGAAAAGGAAAGAGGTGATACATCCCCACCCAGCTCCCGAAGGAGCCCCCTCCTCTTCCCCTCAGCTCAGTTCCCACTGCTATTTTTAGAGCGGACCACAGGGAATGTCTCCACCAGTCCTGGCATCTCAGAGCTCCAGGTAAAACACAGCAGCCCCATTCACTCCGCTTCAGGGTGAACGCGCCAGGAATTTATAGACAAGTCAGCGACCAGACCACCTCTCCCCACCTCATGAACCAGCCTGACTTCTCACTGTTTCCATTACAGCATGAGTGGCAACTTAACATTTCTTAATGACAACAGAGTCAGCTGTGAGTAGGATGGTGTGAGCATCTCAAAGACCATCTGTGTTCCCAGCTCCACCTCCAAGCTGGCAGAATCTTCAAAATCAGGATTTGGGTCCTAATTCCAGCTCTAGAATCGACTATATACTTCCGTAGAAGTTTTTGCCTCTCAGTATTTGTTTCTACAAATCAGCTTGTTAACCAACTGATCTGGCATAGAGTACTGTGTGTCTCTGTTAGCTCTGCATTTAAGATCATCCATCTACCAAAAGCCTGGTCACCAAAACCAGCACCGTATGTATTCTCTGCCATCCACTATGTCCTGAGTTATGTCTCCAAAGCCATCTAAGAGTTGACTCTGGAATTAGCATACATATTTTGTTCCCTCTAACAACTGTTTTTAGACAGGGTGGGTGACCTGCTGACTTCTGATGCCTGCCAATGGCTAGACAACTTTTACCACTCATTTTCTTTCACCAAAGAGAAACAGTAGAAAACCATACTTCTTGGTCATGTTCAACAGGGCAAGTTTGGAGCCAAGAGTAGAATTTACCAGAACCAAAAGGCCCTAAAATTTTAAAGGGGCCCCTTTTTAGAAAATATCTTCAATACTATTGTTTAAGCAAAAGAAAATACACATTAAAGGCAATGAGAATGTCCAAGGCAACTCCTGGAAAAGTCTAGAGATTGCTGACCACACCAGAGACTAAAGGCATTGCTTACTGATGACCACAGATTCCACTTTAAAATGAGCCTTATGCCAATAGAGCAGCAGTTGGGAAAGTCAAAAAGCACAAAGGCACATGTGAATTCTAACCAGACTTCAGTTCAACCACTGAGAAGAAAGGGAGGAGGGATGGCAGAAGATACTGACTTAGCCAGCTCATTGGTGGGAATTACTTCTGAGAGAGGAGGGGGCAAACATGTGCTTATAAGTTTGGTGTTTATGATGAGGACCTCTTCCTGTCTAAGATTCACAACACACACGTGTGTGCACGACTATTTATCAGGCACATCATTTGCATTTATCTGCATACATATATTCTTGGGTCCAATGCGAAGATGGAAATGTCTGTTTTCTTTCTTCCTTAGAGTCCAAAGAGTTTGTTCTCTGACGAGTCTCTCTTTGGAGACCCTTTGCAGTACTGATTCAGGAGATCCTCAGCACTTAATTCTAGTCTCAGCGCCGATGCTAGATTGTCCCATGACCTTGGACAGGTAACTTTGCCTTTCTGAGTTTCTAGAGCATTGGATGGTATAATTCCATTCTACATGTAATGAACACTTACTAAGGTCTACACAAGAAGAGAATCAAAGATAAGTAAAATGATCTTCACATGTTCCCAAGGAGCTCTTACAGGCAAGACAGATCTTGCAGTCAAGACATACCCACCTAACATGATGTGCCAAAGATTGACTAAAGGCTAAAAGGGAAGGAAGGACCTCTGATGCCTGCTTGGGGAGGGAGTCCCACAGGAGGTGCCAGTAATGCCAACGTATGGAGGATGAAGAGCGGTGCATTGTGGAAGGACAGTGAAGGAGGGCAGGCAGCATCAGGCAGAAGCGCTGGGCCAAACGTGAATGCCCGTGGTGGGCTTGGAGAAGAGGAAATGATCCGGGGTGGCCAGCCTATGGGTGCAAAGCCTGTGGGTGTGGTGTGCCTAGGAAGAGTTTTAAAAGCCATCGCCTTTGAGCTAAATCTGACTCACAATTACCCTGTAGGATTGATCGGCAGAACTACCCAGGCGACTTCCCAAGGCTCAACGTACAGCCACATTGTGGAGCAGCGCGGGGTCTGAACCTGGGACTTTTCGGCAAGATACAACCTGGATTTTATTCTGAAGACACTGGCTTCCCATGATGGCCTTACAGGGGCGTGTGCTGCTCAGTCTCCCAGCCCATCCAGCTTGGATCCGATTACAGGAAAGCAGTATTGCAGGGAAGTCAGAGCAGCTGAAGACAGCTACCTGGGCGCCAAGCCTGCAGTCCCTGATGGCCGGGCCTCTTCCTGTATAAGATCCACAAATCTATCTATATCTGTCCATGAGGATCATTAATCATGTACAACATTTGCATATATCCATAAGCAGACATTGTTACTTTACTATAAGACTAAGCTGCTTCACTTGATAGCCAGATATAAAAGGGGAAGGGACGTCACCCAACCACGCCAACCGCCCCCAGGAACATTCGGTCTTGAGGACCTCAACATTTGGCTTTCTTCAAACATTAGGTGAAGCCACTGATCATTTCAGCCAAGGCTTCCTCTCAGAACAATGAATTCTAAAGCTCATTCTCTGTAGGATAAAGACGGCATCTAATTTTATCTGTTCTCGAAAGATCCCCCCCAGACCTGTAAGGGCCAACAACTCTGACACACTGGCTATGCTCTTTAAGCCTCTTGCAGTAAGAGATGATGAATTCCTCTCATTTCCATCCCCAAAAAGCAAACCTTTGCAAGTGGAGAAAGCGATGGATGTGGCTGAAAAGTCTTGGCTTGAAGACTAGCCGGATATTTTTCCAGCTATATGACTTTTCATAAATGCCAGGAGGCTTAGGAAACGCAGCACATGGGAGCCCAAGTTGCTATCTTCAAAGGCTGTGCTCCCGGGGAGATTCCCTGGGGGGAGCCCTCCCACACTGTGACAGCAGCCACTTCCCCTCAGCAGAGCCCTCTCGATGCCAGGTGTGAGGAATGAGGGCTTTGATGGCAGAAGTAATGAAAATAAAACCGATCCATAAATAAATGGCATCATTATTTCCAACAACTCTATGGACTCCCAAAGAACTCGGGCCAGCAGAGGCCCAGCCCACGGCTTGCTTAGGAGAGAGGCTGAGAGTTTCAAAGACCCAGAGTTTCAAAGACATAAGAAAACATGAAAATGGGATCAGAGGGTGTGCAGGGAACTGACAGGACGCCTTTGTATTCAAAGAGCACAGATGGCCTTTTCAACAATAAACGCTTGTGCTCCCATCCTCCCAGCTCCTGGGCCCTGAGACATCAAACCAAGACAATTGGCCCATCAGGAAAGAGGCCATTGTGTGCCTCTTAGTGTGATTTATGTGGCGGGAGGGGCTCAGCAGTGTTTCCCGTGATTATGACTCTGGAAGGCAATTTCGATAGTGCCTTCATCATCCCTGCCGGCTGGGATGGGCTGGGATGCTGAGGGGTGGTGGCTACCGGGTCATATTTCATCTTCTCCAACCCATGGAGCCAAATTAATTGTCTCATCGATTTGCCAGGCAGTGCAGCAACGGGGCCATGGCTCACTACTGCCACCATGCAAAGCAGCCCGGAGCCCACCAGTTGCTCCCATTGGGGGCTGCTGTCTGCCTACCTGGGAGCCAGGTGACCTGAGACCCTCACAGGAACAGCCACGTGGCTCTGCAGCATGTTAGGACAAGCTGGGAGGAAAGCCCTGTTCCCAAGGCTGAATGCCTCATTCAGATTCTCCAGTTACCTGAGATAACTGTCCGCTGTACCTGTCTGGTGGGCAGAGGGCAGAGGGAGACAAGCTTGCTGCCTTCCCGACCAGCAATTCTCCTGTGCCTCACATTCCCCTTAATGTCATTTTGTACAGGAATCAAATGAAATCAAAGTGCAGCTTGCTGTCTGTGCAGCCCCAGCTGCTCGGCCTCTCAGAATTATCCCTGCGGGCTGGGCCTTGGCTGACAGAGACGCTGTGCATCACTTGTCTCCGTTCCAGCAGCGTCTATTCCCCTGCTGGGCAGAGGCATTAGCCTCATCACAGGCAGATACGTCCCATCCTCTATTAGAAGATGTGCCTGATCTTCCCTAGGCTGAGAGGAGGATAGGTAGGTGGCAAGGGATGTATTCTCTTCTGGGCCACACTTTCGGGGGTTCAATTGGCCATAGGCTAAACGAACTCACAAAAAAATAAGAATCCTTCTTTGAGGACAATGAAGGTATCACGGGACACAAAGCAAAGAACATCCAAGGTCGGGGGCTTTTCTGACCTGACCCACTTCTCCAGCCTCCCTGAATCCCCATTTTCCTTTGTACATGAGCCATGCCACTAAGACTGTTGTCTTGGGCTTCCTGTCCTTGGATCTTAGTGACTAGGAAAAAATGCAGAGCCATGCATGGCCTATAGGGGCCCACCACGGAGCTCCAGCTGACTGCAGAAGGTGGCCAGGGCCTCACTCCCATCATTAATGCCCTTGGCAGGACAGTCTCCACTAGAATTGCCGAGCCACACCCGATCTGGTCCTGACCTTGGTCAGAACAGCAAACCAAGCCACCTAGCAGCTTCCTGCACAGCAAGGAAGGACACCACAGGCAGCCCCTTTAAGACCTGTGGGCCAGTGAACTCTCCCACCTTGGCTGAAATGAGCATTCAGGGCTCCCAACTCCCAGGGACACACCTAGAATTCAGCACCACCTCCAGTCAGGCTTGGGTAGGAATGGGGCTCTGTGAGGAAGAACCAAATCCCCAATAACAAACACCAAGTTATTGGTGAGAACAAGACATGGTGGACGATAAGCGTGACAAGGAGTCATCTCTTCTCATCCCAGCCTTCTCCTTATCCCAGGTTTTCACACACTCACCAACCCAGCCACCACTCCCTGGCAGGCCGCCATAAAGAAGACCGGAGGGGTCTCGGAACGGATCTCCTCACACCCTTCATTCCTGTCTGCTCTCTGATCTAGAGATGTACCTGAGATGCTGTGACTTCCTTTCTCAGTGGCTTCCCACTGTCGCTGAAAGAAATCACTAAGACATTCACTGTCAAAGTCCTCATCTGGCCCCCACTCCCCTCCTCTTCCTGTCTCACTAAATTCACCCACACTGGCCTGGTCTGAGCGTACAGGCCCCCAGTTCCTTACACACAGGTACTCTTTATATACTGTTCCCTCTATCTGGAACACTCTTCAAAAGTCTTTGACTGACTAACTCCTTCCCACTTAAAAACAGAAATTTTTAAGAGGCTTTATGTACCCTCCCTTCCCCCCAACAGCAATCTGAATAATATTTTCTCTTACAAAGGATTTGTTCTTTTTTTCCTAGATTATCACAGTGTTTAAGTGTGTGTGTGTGTGTGTGTGTGTGTGTATTTTCAATGGCTCACTCCCTTACTAGGACTGAAATTTTGATGAGGGCAAAGACTATGAACATCTTGGGTGTCACAAGATCCCCAACTCTTAGCACAGAGCTTTCTAGAAAGTAGATGCCCCCAAAGTGGCCACTGAATGAATGATGACTGAATGATACAGATGAAAATAAATGAACGAGCGGAGAGCTCTTCTGGCTGCAGCGATCACGGTGCTGTCCTCCATCAGCGGTGGCCAGTTTCCTGTGGCCTCCAAAGAAGGTGCTGGAACCACCTGGAAACCTCATTGCCACTTTTCCTCCTTCTGTGTAGGGATAAGATTCTGAGTCTTCTCCATCCAGGACTGCCTGATATCAGTCAGTGCATGTCCACCAGGGCTTCTCATAACACTGGGGTCCTTCAGATGCTGGTCCACACAAACCCTTGAGGCCACTCCCTTCTGATGGCTCTGGGACCACCATCTTGGTCCTCCATTGTGGGTCCAGTTGAGGTGAGGTTACTGTGTGGTAGGGGATGCCCAAGAAAGGGTTAAGTTGCCAGAAGCAGAGTCCCGCCCTTAGGTTTGCTCAGCCAATCAGAGTCTGTCTTGATGAGGTAAAGCTTCTATCCTGGGTGGCATTGGTTGAGTTGACTGGCCCCATCTCCTGCTGGAGAGAGCCGTAAGGGTGGAGTTTCTGTGGAACCAGACAGAACTGGAATTAGCTCGCTGTCTACTGAGGCCTGAGTGGCCTGCTCCTGCTGTCTGCTCTTTCTAAGGTGTTCAGACAGACCCTGGCATCTCCAGCCCATTTACAACTGCCCCAGAGGAAATGGCAAGATGGCATGCACTTGAGTGTCTCATATGGGAGAAGTGTAACAGCCAGTGCAGACCAGGGAGACCTCAGTTTCCCTGCCTGGACCTTGGAATACAGAAGGTGGCTGCCAGGAACTGACATGAAAATGTCATCTGACATGTGCTCAGAGCAGCAGCATTCAGCTTTAACAAAAGCAAGGGCACCAGATGAATCTTCCTATACAGACATCACTTAAAAATGATGAGGATGGTGCGGGTGGTGACAGCAGCTAGTTCACAGTGTGCTTCTCCTGCGCCAGATGCCTTGCAAAGCATGTGCCCCGAGCTTAATCCTCGCAAGAACACTGTTATCCCATCTACTTTGCTGATGAAAAAGCCGAGTCTCAAAAAGAGGCTAGCCTGAGACCACAGAGGGATAAGCGTCCACACCTCCCACATCGCTCACTATGTTATTTTGAACTATCTCCTGGCAGAGCTGCCTCTTGTTACTGACCTGAGAGCTCCTGAGTAAAGAGTGTGACAGATTCATCTGTCTATTTTTGGCATCAAGCCCAGGGACTGGCCCAGGTCTGAGGCCACTACACACTGCACTGCATCTCCCTTCTCACTCCTCCTTCTGAGGTCTGGGTTCACAGCCCTCTTGTGAGGAGAATAACAATACCCTGTCCAGTGCTGGGAACTCAGCAGATGCTTCACCAAGTGGATATGCTGCCGAAATGCCACTGGACCCCTCCCGGGCCCCTTGATGCACAACCTTTGATGCTTAGCCTGACACTCTGGTACCCTTGTCTCCTCTCTCAAGTGAGAAGGATAATTCCTTCAAAGACAAGGACTGGGTCTCATTTCTCCTAATGACTTCAAATAAGCTGAACAAGCACCTGTCCCGGCCTAAGCAATTACTTATTATACTAAAAAAAAACAAAAACAAAAACAAAAAAAAAACCCCAACAACAACAACAACAACAAAAAACCACAACAATTCAAATAAAAATTCCAACTCAAATTGGAAGCAATTCATAGCCGACTCCTTAGTGTATTTTTGAAGGATGTAAAATCCTATGGGAAGAGATCATCTGTCTTTTTCCCTTGAGTATGGGTGGTGGATTTGAACCACCAAAGGGGTGCACCTTTGGGTTAGAGTGCAACCCCCTAACAGACGACACCACCAGAGCTCCCATTTATTATATGTTCTTGTTGTTAGCCATCAAGTTGGAACCAACTCATAGCTGACCTTCCAGAAAGTTTTCCCAAGCAGTAAGTGGGAGAAGAGTGTTCAGGTTAAAATGGCACAAGCGTGTACACTCTACTACTAATATAAAGCTTGGTCATTAGAACCCACATCCTGATGCCACAGATAAGGTTTACAGCCAAGAAACCTCTGTGCCGCCATTCTGCCCTGTAAAGCATGAGTTCTCCACAAGTTCGAATCAACTCGATGGCAACAGGTCGGGTTTGGGTCTTGATTGTCTCTAGTAGCTTAAACCTCAACGGTCAGAGGTAAGACCACCTCTGAGTTATCCCAGATTGGAAGCAGTGCCACCACAGCAGGGAACTGAGTAAAAGGACTACACCTAACAACAAGAACCACAGAGGGAAGAAGAAAAGTAGATGCCCTGCAGGGATAGGCAATGAGCAGCGGGGGTGGGGGGCAGCACTTCGATGAGGAAGGAAAGGAAGCTGGGAGAAGAGAGGAAGTCGGTTATTTATGGTTATTTCTTTCTAATAGAGAGTATGCATACAGGCTACCCAGAGCCGCCTCCTGCTTACCGTGGTCAGCTCAGAAGGAGCAGGGGGAAGGGAGGGGCGCTGCCAGAGAAGTGATGAAGTCTGGTTACCATCTACCTCATTGCGCCGATCCTGCTGCACCCTCCCTCCCCCCACGCGGAAAGGCTTCAGGTCTCAGAAAAGCCCATGCTTCTCCCTGTCGCTTCACCCCCACACAAGAACAGAGCTGACCTCCACAGACAGTAGACTTGACAGGTAGCCATGCTGTATAGAAACCTTTAGGGCATGGCTCCCTGATGGAGACTAGGTGAGCACAAGCCCTCTGCTCTCATGATCATCACTGAGCTCAGTGAGCGGGGAGGGGGCCACTGAGGCTACAGCGTGACGTGAGAACCAAAGCTCAAGACCACTAACAGCTCACCTGCCTCTTATGTGTACTGCGTGCGAGTCCATCTTCCTCAGGCTCCTACCACCCTTCTCAACAAGCACCTCTGTCACGTTTAAGACAAGTCACACATACCATATTTATTTTTTTTTTGGACAGAATTTGACATTTAACACATACCATATTTTACACATTTGGAGAGACTTTTTCTTTCCTTCAGATGTTGGAAGAACTTTCCAAGCCAGGCTGTCAAAAAGCACCCTGCTGAACGCAGTGGAGACGAGGGTTGGGCAGGGGTAGCCTAGGTGTGGAGTGAGGGCTTCCCCCACTTCCCCCAGAGAGAGATCTGAGTTGAAGGATGGCTTAGGCACTGTTTTCCATGGTTCAGAAGAAGGTGGAACATGTACAGAACATACAAAGAAAATGTGTAAAGGTTTGCTATTCAGTCAGGACTTAGCGAAATTGGTCAGTGGGGCCTTTTATGTCAAAGAAGTAAGAAGTCTCTCTCTGAGATCGACTTGGCCGTCCCTGTTATCCCCTGCACAGATTGACCTGAGAGAAAAGGCTGTGGTCCAGTCCTTTGGAAAGGAGGTCTGCAGTGGCCCTGAGGCCCTAGGACCTGATGGATAAGGGGGCCAGCTGGAGCATCAGCCGTGCCCAATCACGAGTGTAAAACGTTCCTGGAACTACAAGGCATTGGGAAAAAAAAAATCTCATTTACTGGAACTTCTCTCAGGAAGCATTCTATAAGTGGTTGAAAGGAATAAGATGCTAAGACATCTTAAGTGTCTACATTAAAAGTGGGGAAGAGGAAATTGGACAGCGAGACCCCCGAGGGACCTTCCTAACAAAAGATGGTTACAAGACAGCTTTCTGAGGAGGGTGAGCTCAGTGGAGGCTACGAGTCTGAGGCAGGGCCCTCTTCTCAGACCAACAAGGCAGTTCTGAGACTGTCCCATCAATTAGATCTTCTCTTTTTACATCCTCCTGACCAGCACACAGCTACTTCATTAGAAATACATTTAAACAGCTATAGCTTAAAGAGGTGCCTAAATGTTGCTACCCAGATATCTTGTGTGACCCTCATCTCCTTGGGCCCTTGCACCATCAGCCTTCCTAATCTACAGCCCCACATGTACCAGAGCTTGTCTCAGACTCGAGCCTACCTTCAGTCATTCAAACTGCCCTCCAGAGAGATTGTTTTCCAAAGCACTAAGCTGGCTGAAAGCCAGCACAAAGAACTCTCTCCTCTAGACCCAGACCAGAAGGCATTAAGCACAAAGGAAAGAAAGCTGAGGGCATCCGTTCAGTCCTGCACCATGTGAGGGGCTGCCCAGTGCAGATGGGCTCGTTTGTGACTGTGACCAGCGCAGGACCTCTGGGGACAAGGTGCCTGCAGCAACAGAAGCAGGTGTCTACTCAGAAGAGCCTGCCAGCGGGACTGAGCCAATGCCGCATAGAATCACCTGGGCTGGGACAGGGGCAGTGCACCCTTACAGTTAAGGTTAACTGAGCCCCTACAGTCTACGAGACGTCATGCTACAAACACTGTATGCACCATCTCATTTCATTCTCGCCACAACCCTCTGAGTAGGAAATACTGTCCCCAGATCACATCAAAGCACAAGCAAAGCTAACGAGTTGACCACAGTCACCAGCCAGCTAATGATGGTGTGTAACTCAGAAATCCATACTGTCCCCAATGTCTACTCTCAAATTTACCCTGGCCCCTCCTGGCTCCTGTGAAAGAAGATACAACTTTTAAGGCTAACAATCCTCAGAGCCTTTTTCCCTCATGGAGTCGCTGGGGAGCTGCTGTCCACCATAGTCTCTCCGTAAAAGGCTGGCCCAACACCTCTTCCCCACCCTCCTGCCCTCAGCAGGCCTGTCCTCCCACCCTCTCATCACAACAAGCCTCAGCATGTCGGGAAGAAGTGGACAGGGCAGCCAGCTGAGGCTCAGCCGCTAATCTTCTTCACGTAGCTTTTCCCCCAGAGCCAGCCCAGCAACCACCTCCGCACCTTTTGCAGCCAGCTAGAGCATGTCCTCAAACAGCCAGCACATTCACCAAGAGAAGGGACCTGAGGGATTCACAAATGAGGGGGATATAACCATGCCTATGACTGGTCAAGGCAAGGCAGAGGGGGAGCCTGTGGTCCGGGCACTGGGCAGGAGGCCCACCGGTTGAGTGGTGCTCATTTCAGGTCAGCTTCTGTAGGCATCTAATATTCCTGGTGCTGCAGCTGGCCTCCAGTCAGCCTGGCTGGCCCCCAGCCCCCTGCAGTCCACACTTAGCTCCACTCAGCTCTGGCCTGCATCAAATCTTAGCTACTTCTGCAGCAAACACCCCCTCTTAATTCTATCTGCCTTGGCTTGGTGTTAAACAGCAGTGTGCTATCCTTGGGTATAGCTATGCAATAGCAGAGAAGGGGTACCAGCCAGGCAGCGGCAGGCAGGGAGGCCAGACCAAACACAACCTTTCTACAGGCAAAGGAGACAGCGGAAAATTGATGGATCATGCTTATTTTGGCTCTGTCTGCCTTCAGCACAACGTTAAACCCCCAGCAGTAGACCACATGAAATGGCAAAAAGGAGAGACATTTGAGCCCTAGCCCTCTTGCCAAGAGCTCACTGCACAGATCCAAGTTCTAGGCTTGGGCTGACCCCAAACTCAATGCAAAGGGTTCAAGGGTCCAGGCTGGCTAAGAAGTGAGGCAGCCCAGGCTGTGGCCGTGGACAAGGTCCTTACCTTGTTCTCCGGGGGTACAGTGGCCAGCTGTTGCTGCTTGGCGATGTTCTCCGACAGACACCAGCACACTCTCTTCTTCTGCTCCTGAGAGTGTGCTTCCAAAGTGAATAAGCACTCTGCCTTCTGACGTCAGAGAAAATAGAGAAAGGGATGGTCAGGGCTGCTCCCTGGTTTGGGGGGCTCCCCAGCCCAAGCCCATCCTTGGGCTCCAGAGGGCAAGGCTGCAGCTCAGTAGGAGTGTCAGCTAAAAGCCACAAATGCACACAAATCCCCAGTGGCATCGAGGCAGCCAGGGGAGTAGGAAAGCTGGTTCAGGGGCCAGCTGGCGAGCCCTGGCCCCACAGCTGAGGGAAGGGAGGGAGGCCAGTGGTTCCCAGCACAGTGGAGGCCTGTGGAGAACTGCTGGGCAGAGATGATGAGGTCACCCCTGGGGGCAGGCAGCACAAGGCAATTGAGTATGCCAGAGAGCCAGGGTCTCAGACTGAGGCTCTGCGGAGCCAGAGCCCCTCCCCAAACTTAGTACTCTTATCTAATCACAAGATTGCCTCTCTAGGCCAGACACATGGATGGACAGACACCAACCTAACCCAAGAAGCCTCTCTGGTCCCTTTGGAAAGTCTGTGGCAGGCAGAGTCACATGACCCAGTATAGTGTCTCCAGTGCCTGGCACAGGATCTGTGTCTGATCAACAGTTGTTCAGGTCAGCCAAATGCAGCAACTTCTGTGATGATGCTGTCCTTGAAAACCCGCTTTTCCCATTAACGGAGCCTTGGTGGCACAGCGGGTAAAGCACCTGGCTGCTGACCAAAAAGCTGGTGGTTTGAATCCATGGTTGTTCCAAGGGAGAAAGGCACAGCATTTAGCTTCTGTAAAGATTACAGCCTTAGGAAGCCAATGGGGCCATCCTACAGAGTCACAATGAGCAGGGGCAGGTTACCCAATGAATAAGGTAAGAAACCCATGTGAGTAGTCCATTATAGATTAGTTGTTGTTGTTGTTGTTGTTGTTGTTGTTGTTGCTATATGTGACTGAGTCGACTATGACTCATAGCCACGCTGTGAATGACAGATCAGAACCCGGACTCCCCAGTGGTTCCAAGATTCTGACAGATTAGTAAGCAGGCATGCTCATGGGGTACCAGCCCTCTCAGGAACTGTAACTTTGATAAGAGGCATTGATTTAACGGAAAGGCACTATGGAATTGGTAGAGATGTCTGCCGCACCTAGAAGCAGAACCTTCTAACATGATAAAAAAAATTTTAAATTATTCTCTACAGATTAGTAAGCACAAGTCAGGCTATGCTTATCTTGTTTATTGGGTAATCCAATCCCAACTATAAGTCAGAACTGACTCCATGGCAATTAATTTTTTGGCTGTCTTTTTTTAGATTTTTTTAATTTTTCCTATTATGAAGTGCCACAGCCCTAATTCCCTGAGAAGAGTGCAAACCCTTTCTACTCTAGGCCTTTTTCATCTGTAACTAGCACTGTGCTTGGCACACAGCAGCCGAGGTAATCTCTAGCTGCTGCCCGGGGAAACTTCCGTGATGAGGTCAAGTCCAGGCCAGCTTTGGCACAAGCCCAAGGTGCTGCTGGGAGCCAGGGGTGCGGCCACAAAGCAATCAGACAGTGCCGGTGTGAAACAGCGTGTCCAGTGCTGTCACCAAGCCTTCAAAGCAGATCAGTGATGGCCAATGAAATCAGAATAGAAATGACTTTTCAAAATGGAATGGAAAAAATTCCAGCTCAAAGCCTTGGAACAGGAGACTTGAAAGAGGTGTTGCAAGGGAGTCCTTTTAGAAGCCTGCAGCAGGAGACTGGACTACAATCAGGGCTGTGAAAAATAACATACGTTCAAAGTGGCTCTGCCAGCTGCCATCTTTGAGCAGGGCATTGCTATTTTCAACTTCACTGGTCAAGAAGTTCAGTCACTATTCAGTGCCTTTGCTCTCCGGGAGATTAAACTCCTAGTAGAATATCAACTAGTAAATTTTCCTGTTCCTCTTAATATTCTGGTTCACTCACTTTTTACAAATCTGGGTCCATTCCAAGTTCTCTTTATCAGCCATGACTGAATTGGGAAGAAGTGATTTGAAGCCCTGTTATCCCCACCAGAAGGCCCTTTCAGACTCCGCTAGAATTTTATTATAACCTCAGAGGACTACAATTAGATAAACATACCAGGGAGCCAAGAACATAAACGAGATGGTTTACAAAGGAGAAAAAAAAGAGTGTTTCTACCCTGGCCTTCCTCCCTTAGCAGTTGGATCTCTCTGTCTCTCTCTCTCATCGCCACTGAGATGCAACCAACTCAGAGCTGATCCTTGAGCAGGTTTTTGGAGGCTGTAAATAGCCAGGGAGGAGATTTCCCATATTTCTTCTGAGGAGCCTTGGTGGATTCGAACCACCAGAAAGGCACTGCCTTTGGGTTATCTGTGAAACTCCCGAGGGACTATACCGCCAGGGCTCTTTTGCAGTTGGATAGAGCTGGCTAAAGTCCAGCTTAAACTCTTCCTAGCTGTTGACTTTAGGAAACAAATTCCCAAACTCTCTGTAATATGGGAATTATAATGGCACCATCCACTTTGCAGAGCTACTGAGAAGGCAAGCAACAAGGACAACTGCAGACCTCAACAGACTGGGACTATTGTTATTTTCCCTTCACTTAATAAACATATCCTGATCTCCAGCTACATGTCAGGGTCTATACTTGGCACTAGGAATAAAGAAGTAAAGAAGACAGAGTAAGTCCTTGCCTTTACGTTGGAATCAGAGGGAGTTGATCAGAGTCTAATAGTGGGTGATAACCAGGCTTCCAGCCAGTTCCTCCAGTTCAATGTCACCAAAACTCCTTAGCAACCGTGGTTACCCCCATTTTACTAAGGCTTACAACAAACGCCCTTGCCTTGTGGAGAATCTCATTTGAAAACCAAATCTCCTACCTAGGATGCAGAGACATCTTACTGCCACTGCCTGCCTCATGCAGAGGACAGAGCTAGTCTCTGGCTCTGACAGCTTAAGGCTGAAGGACCTAGAATATTTTAGAAACATTAGGGACCTAAACCCAGGTCTGGCCGAGGGCAGGGTACGCTGTAATAGACTGTATTGTTAGTTGCCATCGCGCCTGCTCTGACTCCTAGTGACCCCATGTGTGCAGAAAAGAACTGTTCCACAGGGTTTTCATGGCTCTGTCCTCTCAGAAACAGAATGCCAGGCCTGTCATTTAGGAACATCTGGGTGAATTCAAACAGGCAACCTTTTGGTCAGTAGCTGAAAATGTAATCATTTGTTATATGAGCAAACATTTTGTTCCCAAGACTTCTCTAAGAGCTACTTAAGGTTTTGAGCCAGCTCCTTCCAGATAGGCTGAATTCTCACCTACCAGTGCATCTGGCAGCTACACAGCTCTCCACACGTCTGACCCTGGGTGCCCTGCGGCCTGGCTCCCTCTGTATATGCACTGGTTCTCTTGACCCAGTTTGCAACTCAACTGATCCAACCAACTGGTTTCAAAGTGGATGTGCATTCTGCTTTCAGTACCAGAGTGGTCGCCTAGCACTGCCTTCTTCAGACACCCAGGCCCCAGACTCACCAGCGTCAGGCCTGACTCTCCTCACTAAAACATGGCAAACCCAAATCCAACCCTATGCTCAGCACCTCCACCTTGCTCATCCGATTCCTTTCTTTGCTAAAGTCTCAAACCTCTTCTGTTAGGACTTAAGTTTGTTCAGTTATTCTAACATTTCATTCCATTCTCCTGATGGCTCCACAAGGATTCCTGGTATAATGATTAAGCACTTGGCTATTAACTGATATGTTGGCGGTTTGAACCCACTTAGTGGCTTCCAAGGGAAGATGATCTGTTTCCACAAAGATCACAACCCTGTTGGGTGGTTCTACTTTGTCACATATGTTGGGAGTAAACACAGCTTAATGTCACCTAACAACAATGACATAAAGCAGAGAGGAAAGGCACAGGGGCCACTACTTCTCATATGAAAAAAGACCCAGAAAGATTAGTCCCAATTTCCAGTAGATCTCAAGAGGGAAGGCACCCAACTTCTGTCTTCTGCCTTCTCCAGAGCCTATAATCCTGCCCCATTTACATAACTATGTGTGTACATCGTAAAGAATGTGCAATATTTCTCTTAGCTTTCTTTTTAAAAGATCAATAAATCCTTTGTGAGGTCTTTAATGGAAAGTAAACGAATATGAAAAGCTCTTCCCCTTGTTATGAAGCTGACAATAATAATAGCTACCATTTACTGAGTGTTCGCTGTGTGCCAGGGTCTGTGCTAAGTACTTTGGACACAGCATCTTATTGAATCTCATTTAATCAGGGCAACAACCCTGCAAGGCAGGCATCACCAGCCTTGCTTCAGAGGAGATATTCTCACTTGGGTCAGATTGCTCAGTTAAGAAATGGCAGAGCGACGTTCACATGTAGATCCTCCTAACTTCAAAATCTAGACTTTTAAATCAGTGGAGGCAGTATCAGATTCTAGGTTATAAAATAGCCCTTGATCCACACATGCATCCACTGACCCAATGCCCAGTGTTCCGAGGCCAGCTCTATGCATGGATTTATAAGAGCTACCAAAAGAAGTCAAAAGACATATTGCATGGGGGAAATCTGCTGTCAAGGACCTCTCCAAAGTACTAAAGGAAGAGGATGTCAGTTTAGATGGACTACGATGTGCCTGATCCAAGTAATGATCTTTTCAATGGCTTTCCATGCATCTGAGAGTTGGACAATGAGTAGGGCCTTTGAGAGACAAATACCCTCAACAAGGTGGATGACACAGTGACTGCAGCACATGCTCAAGCATGGCAAAGACAGTAAGAACAGGGTAATAAGTAGGGACAGGGCAAGGGTAAGATCTGCTGTTCATAAAGTGGCTATGAGTTGTGGTCGACTCAACAGCACCTAATAACAACAGAGCAAGCAGACATCTTTCCCTGCATTACAGGTGAGCCCCTCATGAATAACAATGTATTAAGAGAAATGAGAGACTTCCAGCTGCCTGTGAGCTTCAACCCCCATTGCCTCACAGGCAGATCACCTGGCACTTTACTGAAATTAAAGGGCCCAAATCGATATCCCTTCATCAATTTTTGGAGGGCTGGGAGGTCACAGCTCCCTGGAAACCAATGGAGCAGAAGTGCTTTTCTCTGGGAAAAACAAACCCAGCCTGGCAGGAAGCTTTCTTGGCATTAAAGAACCTGGGTCTCATTTCAGACACTGCCCACGAGACTCAGAACCCACAGCGGTGGGTGGAGAAGCATGCTCTCAGGGCTCAGAGGTCCGGCTTCTTCCCAGCAGGGCTGACCACTTCTCTGAAGATGCACCCTGCTCTGCTCACTCGGATCTGTCCAACTTAACACCCCAGGCTTTAAAGAGCCCCTATGTGCAGGACTCTCTCTCAGAGCTCATTCAGAACCAATTCATAGTTGATCCTCCTGGAGGTCCCAAGGCTATAAACCACACGGGAGGAGACTGCCCATCTCTCCCTCAAGGAGCTGCTGGTTAATTTGAAAAGCTAGAGAGGCACCACCTTTGGGTTAGCCACGCAACTCTCTGCGGACAAAGTCACTAGACCGCCAGGCTGATCATGATGATGGCACAAGAGAGAGCGGGGTTTCAATCTGCTGTTCACGGGTGGTGGTGAGTCCCAGTCAACCCGACAGCACCTAACAACAACCACGGCAGACGGCTCTGATCCCACAGTCCACTCTGACAATGCCCACTGCCTCTGAAACTCTTCACTCTCTCCCAAGGCTAACTTCTCATCAACTCTGGTTTCTTCACCAGAGATGTGTTTAAAGACTCACCCCAGGACTTAACACCACTTTTAGCCAGAAACTGAAGGAATGGTTTACAATCACAAGCACAACATTGATTCCTTTTCTAAAGGATATAGTCCTCTTCACCTGCCAGAGTGGACCATGCATACACCCCTGGCATGTGGCCAGGGTAGACTCCCTGACAAAACAGATATTCAAGACAGGTGGGTGAGACGGACTTAAAGTAGAGGCTGATGGCAGGACTGGTCTAGGAAATCCTTGACTGGAAAAGACAGCACCCTGCAAGAGCAGCTGATGGATTTGAACTGCCAGCCTTTCAGTTGGCACTACAACTCCTCACTCACCAGGAAATTGTATGGCTCAGTGGTTCTCCACCTTTTTGTCACAAAGGATCTTTCTGATTAAACCTCTAGTCTAATGCTATTTTGTCTACCAAACTGTGTGAAGAAGTACGTTGTATGCTCATCTTTGCCCAGTCAACGTGTAGCACTGTCTGTCTGAGGTCTGCTCACACTGTGGTAACTGGGAGTACCAGTCACACTGAGAGGGGAGCACTCCAGCCCCAAACACAGCCGCTTAATGTTGACTTCAGCCTCCATTATCTGGCCCAAGTAAAAGGTACAATTACCATCTGGCCTTTTGAAACCCTGACAAGACCCTATGGAGAATAACGAGGTAAACATAAGCAACAGAGAAATCTCTATAGGAAAAAAATGAAAAGCAAACCCACTGTCTTAAGAGTTGGTTGTGACTTGTGACAATCTCGTGTGTTACTAGGGCGCTCTGGTGGCCTAGTGCTAAGGAGCTGTGCTGCCAAGCCAAAGTCAAAGTCAACCCAAAGAGCCTACTGGCTGCTCTGTGGAAGAAAAACGGGCAATCTCCTCCTGTGTGATTTACAGCCTCTAAAAACTCACTGAAGCATGAGTTCTGACCCCACAGCATAACAATAGCATGTGCTACAGAGTAGAACTGAGCCCCACGGAGTTTGCTCCAAGTCCCTGAAGGGTAGAAACAGAAGCAGTTCAGTAGACAGGTCCGGTGATCTTCCAACAGCTTCCAGCCTTGACTATCCTGTTGCGTTCAGTTCTATTCGGTACACGTGGGGCCATCATGAATTACAATCAACTTGGCAGCAAATAATGGTTTACAAGAGTAAACCTTTATAAATCGCCAAGCCTTTTTGTGGCATCGCTGGGTAGGTTTGAACCAACCGGTCAGCACCACCTAAGGACCCACTAAATGAGTAAAAAGGGAAAGGCACAGATGCCAAGTCACATTCTTTCATTACAACCCCTGAAGGTGGCCCTGAGCAGGGACCAAGGTGTCCTCCTGCCAGTCAGTGCCCACTGCTCCCTCCTCCAAGGGAGGCAGAGCAGAGATCGCTCTTCCTATTCTACAGCACAAGAAGCTCATTTTCTGGCCTTGCCCATGCCCAGCACACAAGTTAGAGAAGGCTGCTCAACATTTTCTCTCAAGGCATCAAGCCACGGATCTCTGTCCTCCAATTCACAAGGAAGGACTCACCTCTGCGAGATACAGCACACAGAATTTCAGGTCTTCGGAAGAACCTTTGAGGGGGAAAAAGTAAGGCTCACGTTAGAATGTGTGAAATCATGTCAGCAGTGGTGCACAGCCAGCTGTCTCACTCAGAAGGTGCTTCATGGAAAAAAGAGGAAGGAAAAGGGAAGGCACAAGGGAGAACAAAGCTTCTGGAGCAAAGGCCACGAGATGAACACACTGGGTGGTGGCACATCTCTCAGCCCGGCCTGCTGTTCAGCCTAGGGGGCCCAGTACCAAGGAGTTATTATCCAGCCAGGAGACCTCCCCGTCCCGTGATCCCTGCAGTGAGAGACATCCAGGCAGTAGACATTTAGGGTGCTCTTTAAACAACCTAACAGCCTGAGTCATTCTGAAATGCAACCAGGAGGCGTTTGGTTCCTGGTTCAGGACTTTGTCACCTGATGGGAAACATGTGAGTCATTGCAGAGTAGGGACCCCAATAACGGGCTCAGTAGGACCCAGTGATAACTTCCTAGCCCAGACTTGTTCCCTCTGGATGCTTCCTAAGAGCCTTTGCATCCCTGGTCCAGGCTCCCAAACTCAACCATTTGCCAAGACCCCTCAGCCTGGAAGGGAGTGTCCCTGCTCCATCCTCCTCCAGCAAGAGGTGAGGCAGAACTCCATCCACCCTGAGACAGAAGACGACCGAGTCAGGGTGCAAGGGAACTGGGGCTCATGGAGGGGAAGAGGGACAGCAAGACAGCAGGCATTTCAATTTTCCTTTAATGGATCCAACTGTCTTTACCATTTCAAAATTCAACAAAGGAAATTTCGTTCCAAAGGCACTTTGCTTCCCACAAAATAATGTGTAGGCCAGTGCAGCAGAGTCCCCAGCCATGAGCTGGGTGGAGTCAAGAGAAGACACCTGCCCAAGTCTGTGTTTTAGAGCCTCTCACCCAAGTCTAGGATTTTAAATTTAACTATTCACCAGGCCCTCTCCTGGGAGGCAAGCTTATTGTCTCTATTCTCCATTAACAGAAACAGCTTGGGGTTTTTTGTTTGTTTGGTTTGGGGATTTTTTTTTTGTCATCATTGATGTTTATTCTGTGCACATTATACTTTTTTAAAAATTAATTGTAATGAAAGTTTATGTAGACTTAGGGTTTCCAGTCATTCATTGTTGCATTTTTCTCCCTACCCCCACCCTGCCCCAATTCACTCTTCTCCTTGAAGAGAAAAAGCTCTTTCATTGTTATGCAATCCCTCCCCCCAAGTCCACTCCACTGTGCAGCCTTCAATCTGGACTTCAGAAACAGCCTATTTAAGTCATATAATAAGTAAGCAGCAGAGCCGAGATCTGAACCCAGGACCACGTGTCTCCACGGCCTGTGTTTCTGACTATAGTCTCACACTCTAATCTCCTCTAGCAGTTTACTCATCTGTCATTCCACCAGGCTCTGAGCTCTGGTGCACTGCAAATGGGTCTCTTCACTGTCACAGGGTAGACAGCACTGATGGCTCTGAAGAGATGCCCAAAAAACCCTGCCCAAGATTTAGCACTAAGAGTTCCAGAAACAGGGTCCTAAGCAGCTGAGTTGCCTGAGACTGGACACCTGGCTCCTCAGAGTGGGAGGACAGAACATGCATCAGCTGGACATTTCCAGGCCACTCCTGAGAGAAGGGAGCTGGCCAGGAAGGCAAGCCGTGGGCGGGACACTAGATGCAGGGGAGGCTGAAACACAAAGAGCCACAAAGCCAGCAGGAGGCAGAGGCAGGAAGAGACCACAATGGGTCCCCAGGCTGACCGGAGATGTCCCAATTGTTAGGGCAAGCTCTCAGCCTGTTCCCATTACCCTGCCATCCAGCCCCTCTGAAGCCTAGGGGAGGCTAGACAGGAGGAGTGCAGGGCCATCTAGTTCGGTGAGATGGATTGATTCAGTGACTGTGGTAATGGGGGTGGGTGTGTCAGAGACAATAAGGTTGGCACAGGATAGAGCAGGTTTCAGGGTGGTTGTATACAGGGTCACTATGAGTCACAAGCGACTTGACGACACATAACAACAAACAACAAATAGGAGCCCTTGAGCTGAGGCAGGGCTTCTGGTTTCCTTGCATTCATTCATTCACTCACCCAACAAGCATTCACTGGGCACCTAGGACACTCAATGTATCATGCCAGGAAGTTCAACGAGTCCTCTTGGTCAGAGTTGCTGAGGCCCCTTCAGACAAATCCCACAGGGAGCTCTTGTCCCTGGGGTGGGCACAGATCTCCTGCCAGGGAGCAGGGAGTCCTCAGCAGCCCCAGAAAGCAGGAAAGGCTGGGTGTGTTCCTTGTTTACCATCTTCTTTGCCCCAATTTGAACTCTTCACACATGTTGATTTAAAAGAGACAAACGAGGAACTTGGGATTCGTGAGCAATGCTAATCAGAGGCCATTCTGCCAATAGAAGCTCCAGCTGAGGCTCCAAAGGCATTGCTTAAAAGCTTCACTCGGGCCCTTGTTGCAGCCATGGGTCTCTGGGGGCACAGGGGAGCGGGCAGGAAATTGGGCACCAGGACTCAGACTAGTGGGTCCTGTGGCTCCAATTCCAACTACAGCAGATGGGGTCACCACGCTCTTGTGAGAGCTGCAGGCCTGTCTCAGGGGACTACAGGAAGGGTAAACGAGGGGCCTTCAGTGCCTGGAAAGAAGGCTAAGTATTGGAATACGCACCGAGAGGGCTCGATGCCATGGCTCCGCCTCCTTCACTCTCAGCTGCTCTCAGGCATGCCTTGTTCCACGAGTTTGCTGTCTGACCCTGCTCAACCCACTGCCATCCAGTCAACTTGATTCCTATTCACAGAGACCCTAGAGTACAGAACAGAACTGCCCCCTTAGGACTTCCAAGACTGTAGCTTTGAATTGTGATGCTGGCAAAGAAAATTGAATATGCTGTGGGCTGTCAAGAGAACAAACAAATCTGTCTTGGAAAAAGCGCAGCCAGAACGCTCCTTAGGAGGGACGATGGTGGAGATTCTGTCCTGCATACTTTGGGCATGTTATCAGGAAAGATCCTTGCCTAGAAAAGAGCAGCATGCTTGGGGGAGTGAAGGGTCCAAGAAAGACACACACCACACACACACACACACCCCCAGGAGACAGACTGACACTGCGGCTGCAGCAGTGGGCTCGGGCACCTCAGTGCTTGTGAGGATGGGGTGCAGGACCAGCAGGCTTTCATTCTGTGGCCACAAGACTTTTGAGTGGAGCCAACTCAACAGCACCTAAGGATAACAATCTTTACGAAAACAGGAAAGCAGGCTCTCAGGTTCGAACTGCTAAACTCCTGGTTAGCAGCTGAGCTCTATGGCCACTCCACCACAGCACTCCTTACCAGCACTGCTAGGGAAAGGCAAGAACAATTTTTCTGCACCGAACTGTTTACCCAACAATCCCAGGGTAAACAAGTATGCATGTGTGCAAATGTTCACAGCCACCCACTCAACTCTCCAGGCTGTGGCCACCTCCCCTGAGGAAGGCTGGCCCTCACACCTAGGTAACCCACTGTCTACAGGGAGAGGAAGTGGTCTTAGCCCCACCACCAGGCCTACACAAGGCTGCTTCTCACTTGCAGCTCAGCATCCAGAAGGTTGCAATGCAATGCCTTCTGGCCCCCCACAGCACACCCTGACTATCACCACCCGCAGGAGGATGGGGCTCACCCTGCCTCTAACTTCAAGCCTTACCACTATAACAGGAGGGAAGAGCAAGCCAATCCCTGCACAAGGGCCCCTCAGCCTTGGGGACAGAGAGTAAGGGCACTGTTCAACTTCTCACAGCCACCCTGGCAGTGGAACCCATGTCGAGAAGGAATAGAAAAGTCTTGTCGCACTCTTAATTTCATAGGAAAATCAAAGCCTCCAAGAGTGACACGGCAAGTGGAAATCACACGTTAGCAGCAGCATCAAGCCCAGACCGTCAAGCTCCCAGCTCCTACCTCTCCCTCTTCTCTGCTCTCCTCGCCCTGACCCCATTCCCCACTGCCTCTATTCTTCCAGCAGGAGGCTGAGCAGACAGGCTCCTTAGATCAAATGCGTCAAGGTAACACAAAGGATTTTCTGTTCTTATCATTACTGAGCACTGCCCAAACCATACAGGTTACCACAGAATCAATTCCGACTCATAGCAACCCTGCAAAAAAGTACAGATGTGTCCGAGAGGGTTTCCAAGGCCCCAATCTTTACACAAGCTGACTCTGCATCTCTCTCCTGAGGAGCAGCTGGTAAGTTTGGTTGACAACTGAGTACTTCACCACTGCACCACCAGGGCTCCTATCATAGCCTGCTGTTATGTGCTATCAAGTTGAAATCAACTCACAACTGATCCTCTGCTGGATTTGCAGAGGCTGTAAATCACATGGGAGGAAATTGCCCATCTTTCTCCTATGGAGCAGCTGGTGGATTCAAACCTCGCTTCTTTGGGTTGGTGGCTCAGCTCCTAACCACTAGGCCATCAGAGACCCTCTACCACACCCAAGTACTTCTCAAATTTTAATGGGTCCTAAAACATAAAATCCATTAAAAATGGAAATGCTTAGAGAGATAGAGGGTCAGTGAAGGACAGGAAGACCCTCAGCCAGATGGATTGACACAGTGTCTGCTGTAGTGGGCTGAAGTGTGTCAGGAAGTGTGGGGATGGTGCAGGCTAGGACAGGGGTCAGATCTGTTGTGTTCACAGGCTCGCTATGAGTTGTACTCAACAGCACCTAACAACAGAGCATAAGAAATCAATGAGACTTCGATTGTCAGAGCTGGAGAGAGAGGGATGAAAGAAACGAAGGGTCTGGGCAATGTGATATGTGTAGGAGCCAGTGTGAGAGGGAAGAAAGATGAGGGTGTGTATGTGAGTGTAGAGGAAGCTGGGTGTGAGGGATGCAGGGAGGGACAGGGCAAGGCGAGGCTGGCAGGTGGCAGCAAAGCCAAGGGTAGAGTCCTTGGTGGCTCTGCCCAGCTCTCCTCCATCAGGCACAGCGAGCTCCCTGGTGGGAGCGCTGCCAGAGCTCAGAGGACTGCTCCAGTCAGACCTCTTGGTCAGACTAAGCCCTCCCAGAGGCACAGGCTGGCCAGAACGAGCTGACGTGCTTCCCCCTCAGCTGCCGCCCTGGTCAGTGGGCAAGAAAAAGTTGGAGCCACAGGAGAAGTTGTAAGTGACTTCCTGTGTGGAGGCAAATGCGGACGTTCTCACACTGGCTGGGTTTCCAAGGAGAAGGAAGAGCCAGGGCATTAGAGCACACAGGACGGGTTTGCAAACAGTCAGGAAGTTTTCCTGGAGCAAAAACCATCAAAACAGAATTCTTTTGCTGGGTAATATTTTCCTCCCTGCCCCTGTCACCGTGCTCAAACAGGTCTGTTGTTGTTTTCATAATCTGGGAGAGGAAACTGAGCCCCTTTCAGCAGAGACCTCAGGCGCCAAACCAAACCACTCAACAGATCCTCCCAGCAGGCTTTCCATCCCCCACGCAGAAGGGCACGGTGGAAAGTTTGGAACTCACTTGGTGCTCCCACACCCCACTGCTTGCCAACCCCTCACAGTGCAGGCCTCAACTCCCTGGACGCCACCTGGTCTGTGCTGAAGGGGCTAGAATCCCACGTCGAGGGATGAGTGAGATGCTGAGTGGCACCAAACATTTATGGGCCTCTGCTGTGTGCCAGGCACTTTGCATATGACTTGATTTAATCTTCACAGTAATTGATGAGCTATATTACTATCCTCACTCACACATGAAGACACAGAGATTCAGTAACTTACTCAAGGTAGTGAGGAGGGCCAAGATTTGAACATAGGTATCTCTGAGTCCAGAACCCTTCCCACTCCACCCCATTGCCTCCCTGGAATGTCTCTAGAACCAAAACCTCCCAATGAAGACCAGGGGGTCAAGGGGGGCTTGGCATGCTAGAATGGAAAGTCAGTGCTAAGAACCCACCAACACCGGCACAAAGCCCAGAAGCAACGCCAGTGCCCACACCCCATCACACACAACACTGAGTGCAGAAGCAAAGACAGTCGCTCCTGTCCTGTGTGGGTCCCACCAACAGCTGATCGAGGGGCACTCACCCTGGACACACTCCCTGCCCAGGGTCCTGGGATTCCAGGTCAGCAGGCAGAGAGCCCAGGACATCCAAGGCCTTTACTTACCTTCCTGAAGCTTCACGCTCTGGAGGTAGAGGGGGTTCCGCAGGACATTGCAACGGCCTGGCTCATCCTCCTTGGTGAAGAGCAGCAGGTCTGAGTAGGCAAACAGTGTCACCTGTACCAAGCCAAGAGCAAACAGAGTGGAACACGCACGCTCACACCACCTGGTCCCTTCATCTCTGTCCTCCTCCCTCCCATGCAGACGTCCCATTGGTTTCTAGGATCCATTCAGGGAGTCTTGGTGGCTCAAAGCTCAGAGCTACTCAAAAGATCAGCCATCCGAACCCACCACTAAGACATAGGAGAAAGACGTGGTGGTGTGTTTCCATAAAGGTTTACCATCTTGAAAGGCCATGAACGGTAGTGTTACCAACTCTGCTCTACAGAGTCACAACTGACTCGATGGTAGTGCACTTAGGACTCATTCAAATTTGAGTATGTGGTGGAGGAGGGGTGCGATATGCAGTATTACATGTCTATTGATGACAAGAATGAAAGGCTTTCTCTGCTGTGCTGCTTTGCTCAGATTTGGGACAAGCCCAGGACCCTTGCGAAGAAAGGAAAGAAAAAGTCAAATGGCTGTCCTTTGGTGGTGAGTGGGGTGGAGAAGGCAATGGAAGAGCCTGGCTGCCCCATCGTCCCCTGGAGGCCAGGAGTCACCACCTTGTCTGCAGGCCTGGCTCACACATCCTCATCATCTCAACAGAACCAGGATCCAACTCAGCGTGACCTCAACCCAGGACCCAGCCTGCAGTCCAGCTTGGCTCCCTCCACTTCTCAAAAGTAGGAAAAAAAGACACAGAACAATCAACCTTCTACAGCAGACGTACTCTACAAGTGGTCCTATAGAAGTGGGGCCTCACAGAATGACCCAGCACCCTAAGCCTCCAGCCCAGCATCTTGGTCTGAAGTCGTCCTTGAGCTGCAGAAAGGTCCTTTGTTGCTAAGTGTCTGGTTGAAAGAACACTAGACTCAGAAGTCCTGGGGCTCCTTTCTAAACTCTGCCACTAACTACCCACCACCACTGAGTCAACTCTGACTGACAGTGACGCTGTAACTGGCCATGAAGGTCCCACCAGCCCACTCCACCTCCGTTTTCTCATCTAAACAGAGGAGAGGCTCTTTGAGCACTGACGGAGCCCTGGTGGTGCAGCAGGTTCCATGGTGGCCTCCTAACTGAAGGGTCGCCACGAGTCAGAATCTGCTGGGTGGCAACAGGCATGGTTTGGTTTTGTTCCCTGAGAATCGAGCCCCCCAGACAATGTGAGGGATCACTCCTAAACTCCTTGCAGATGATTGTGATGGCACCCATGTGAGACATCATTACAAAACTCCTTGAAGCAAGCTCTCATTGCCTAGGGGTAAGGAGCTGGGCTGCTAGGCCAAAAGTAGGAGTTCAAATTCACCAACTGTTCTAGGAAGCAAGACGGGAAATATCCTCTATGCAATTTACTGTCTCTGAAAACCCACTTGGGGTGGGGGTGGGGGCTGTTCAGCCATGAGTTGGTTCTGATTGGATGGCAATGAAAGAGAGAGCAAGAAAAAGAATGTGAGATTAAGGAGCGCTGGTGGTGTAGTCCACAGAGAGTCATGCCTCTCTCTAGAGGTTCAAATCCACCAGCTTCTCCAAGGGAAAAAGTGGGCAATCTCCTCCTGTGCAATTTACAGCCTCAGAAACTCATTGGAAAGTCAGCTATAAGTCAGTTCTGACTCCACAATAATGAGTTTTAAAAACTCAGTAATGAGTTTTTAACCTGAGCAGATCAGTTGAATAAAAAGCAAGTGACTTATGCTCTGATACAGACACATACATAACTTTTCTCTTTCATATACGCACTGTTCCAAAAATAAAGGTGAAAGCTATTTTTAGGCATTATAGGTAAACCAACAGGCATACTCAGCATATTTTTATACTAAAAGAAAAGTCACTCTGGGGGAAAACCGAAAACAAAACACTGGATTCCCTGATGCGCTAATGATTACACTATTCTTTGTTTTGTAAATCCTGCAGTGGCCTTTGGTCAAAGGCAATAAAATCCAATTTCAGATTCTCCAGAGAAAATTAATATGATTAATGATGTGAAATTCTCTTTTAATTAAGTGAACTTGACACTTCCTCTTTGTTGAAGAAAAAAAGAGTAGGCCAGAAGGGCTTTGCATGGACTAAGGGGCACAGTGAATGTGTGCTGAAGTTTAAAAACTCAGCATGTTGACATTTAGCTACCAAAATACTAGATGGCTAGACAACTTCATTTCTGAGACACTGTGCTACAGAAACACCAACAAGGTCATATAAGGATTTCCCTGCAATATTTTTATAATAAAAGAATGAAAGTAACATTAATAGTCATCAAAAGAAGATGAACAAATAAACTGTTATCTTCCTTTAAGGGGGCTCTGGTGCCCTAGTGGCAAGGAGTTGTGCTGTAATCCCAAAGGCATGCAGTTCGAGGCCACCAGCTGCTCCGTGGGAGAAGGATGGGCAATCTCCTTCCAGGCGATTAACTGTCCTTGAAAACCTGCTGGAGGATCAGCTATGAGTCAGTTCTGACTCTATGGTACACAGCAAGAGCAACCTTCATATGAGAGAGTTCTGGTGGCTTAGTGGTAAGGAGTTGTGCTGTCAACCCACATGCACATGGTTCGAATCCACCAGCGGCAATCTCCTCCTGTGTGATTTATAGCCTCTGAAAACCTGCTGGTGGGCAACTCGACAACATAACACCACCATCTTCACACAGGCCAGGCTGAAAGAGAGCTAGATGGCAAGCAGGTAGGGGGGAGCCATGAGCAAGGTGAGAAAAGCCCCAGGCCACTGCTTTGCCAACTCTTATTCCCAGAACTGAGAAAGTAGTCTAGACAGGAAGTGATTAAGGCATGAACTGAAAATTTCCCAAAGACTGGGTCAGGGAAAGGACAGAGCTGGCACACAGCTGGAGGCTGGGCAGTGGCACTGGCGGGAAAGTGGTCCCCTCTCCAGCTCACCAGCATCTTGCTAGCTTTGCCCCAGCAACAACACAATATCCCACAGTAGGGTGATTCCATCTCTGGGGTCCATTTACCTGCTGCCTTCCACACCAGACCATGAGGATTGCCCCATCTCTTCCCCAAACTTGCTCCAAGGACACATCTGGCTTCCAAGGGATCAGGGGTTGGAGGGTCACTTGGATAAGAAATCCTTCAACTTGGAGGATCACTTCTCCCAAGAGGCTCCTTCTTAACCATGCTTCCTCTTGGGAATCTGGCCTAAGGGCAGGGTATGCCCAAAAGACCTTGGAGCCTAGTTAATGGTAAACTTAACCAATCAGTATGTAAAGTGAGGGTGTGTCTGCCTTGTGTCCCACGGTATTTGCGGAACTAAGCACAGAGCCTGGCTATACTGCAGAAGTTCAAATACCTATTGTCTAAATGAAAGGGCTTCAAAATGCTGATTTTATTTCCATTTAACTACATTTTTTTTTCCATTTAACTACATTAATGACTTGTCTCTCATGTTGCAAGGAGAGACAGGTCTTTAGAGAGGGACATCATGCTGGGTAGAGTAGAGGGACAGCGCAGGAAGGGAAGACCCTCTATGAGGTGGATTGATTCAGTGACTGGGGTAATCGGGATGGGTGTGTCAGAGGCAATGAGATTGGCACAGGATAGAGCACGGTTTAGGGCTGTTGTACATAGGGTCGCTATGACTCGCAAACGACTCACGGCACATAACAACAACACATTTATGACTTAAGGGTGAGCGGGTAAGGAGGACAGTTCATAATATGAGACAGTATCTAGAGTTCACAGATACTAGCAAATCGAACCACATTCAGAGAAGAGATGGGACAACGAGCAAGAGAACCAAACAAAAAACCAAACCAACTGCCATGGAATTGATCTGGACTCACAGTGACCCCTCAGAACAGAGCAGAACCTTCTGCAGCAAATTTCCAGCCCTGGAATCTACAGAAGTCTTATCTTTCTTCCACAGATTGTCTGGTGGGTTTGAACCACAAACCTTTTGGTGAGTGGCCAAATTCTTTAAACACTGTGCCACTAGAACATTCAAGGAATACAGATTTCTGTTTAAGGTAAAGAACTTTCTATGATTCAGCAACAAAGCCAGCTGCCTGGGGCCGATGTCCCTGCAAAGAACTGAAAGGAAAACCAGCAGCTGGGAGCATTGGTGCTTCTGCATGCTGTTGATTTCAACTCGTTCCAACCCTACATGACAGCATGACCTCCACAAAGGGATTCCTACACCCTAATCTTTACAGGAGCGGATTGCCAAGACTTTTCTCCCCTAAAGCCACTGGCAGGTTCAAACCACCAACGTTTCCATTAGCAGCTGAGTCTTTAACCACTGTACCACTAGGCCTCTTTCTGGGAATGCTGTTGTTGTTGCTGTATACTGTCGAGTCAGAACCGACTCATAGCTAAGCCTCCAGTACCTTTTCAGAAGCTGTAAATCACATGCAAGAAGGATGCCTATCTTTCTCCCACAGAATAGCTGGATTCAAATTGCATGCATCTGTATTGGCAGCACAACCCTTTACCACTAGGCCACCAGAGCTCCCTTCTGGAAAGTTAAGGTAATTAGAATCTCTCGTTCACTCATCGCCATCAAGTCAGAGACAACTCATGGCTGCCCCTCCAGCAGGTTTTCTAAAGGCTGTAAATCACACGGGAGGAGACTATCCATCTTTCTCCCATAGAGCCACTGGTGGATTCGAACTAGCAGAGAAGCATCACCTTTAAGTCAGCAGCACAACACTCTATGGACTACACCAACAGAGCTCCCGAAACAGATGGATTTTAACAGATGGCAATTAAAATAAAGGGTCCAATTGACACTGAGATTCTGTGAATATATCCAAACATTTCTTAAATTAGCTTATACTTTGGACTCAGGTTACCAGGTTACCAGGACCTACACATCTGATTCTTATCATACCTCAAGAAAAAGAAATATGTTGGTTAAATTTGTCTTTAATAGTTCTACCATTTAAGAAATAAGACTAAGCTAGCTTCCTGATTTAGCCATAATCATACTCAAGACCATGGCAGAAAGAGTTCTTAGCGATTGGCTAACCTCAGGGCTCAATCCTTCCTGCCTCCAAGACACACTCACCCATTGTTCAAATAGGAAGACTGAGGAAGAAAGGGAAAGCCATGAGCCAGCCAGTAGTGTAGCTGGAACTTGCCAGAGGCTTCCTGCCACCAAGTTACCTGATCTTCCACTATCATAAGCTGCCAGCTCAAAAGTCAGGGCCTAATCTGTAGCACCTTCACTCAGAATCCCGAAGTAGCCCAGTCCAATCCCAGGGCTCCAACTTTGGTTCTCAGGTAGATTTAAACTCATGCACCTGAGCTGGAACCTAGCCCTGGGGACAGACTGAGTGAATAAAAGTCCTCTCCTGTTGGAGAGAAGGGAGACTTGGCTTCTGAGAATGGCAAAGTCCCTCTCCCCACTCCTCATCAGAACAGTTAGAGCCCAGGAGAAATCAGAAAAGGATTTAGTTTGGGGTTACCCTGAACACCCTCTAAAAATTTCCTTTGTCCAGCAGTTTTAATCTTCTCATCCACAAAAACCCTTATCACAAGACCTCTGCCATCTCTTCTGCTCCTTAAAGGGAGTGGGAAAACAGAATGTCTTCAGAGGTTGGGAAAACTTTCTAGTCATTTAAAGATTAAATAACTTTAAGAGGTAGTCTAAGTTTCCTATCACTGGAAGAATACAAGATGAAACTGGGTGACCATTTGGCAGAGGAGAGGTGGGAGTGGGGGGTGGAAGACCTTTCAAGTGCTTTCTACTCTGAAATCTCAGGGTATAACAACTTTTCTCTCTTGCACATCAGGAAGAGAGGGGCCTGGTGGATGAACGGTGGACCACCAGGGAACCTGTATGAGAGTCTTACCTCTGAGGCCTTGTTCCTTCCCTCATACAGCAGCAGCTCCTCTGACAACAAGAGGGTCCGGGCTGGGTTGCAGAGATCTAAAGGCTGGAAACAAAGCAGAGCAGAGCTGAGTGGGCAGTTCAAAGAGACATACCATACCGGAGGGAGGAGACAGTTTGTTGAACCAGTCACGGAGAAGCCTTGTAACAGAGAAGCCCCAACCCCCCACCTCACCCCCTGCCCCATGAACCCACAGGTCCCCTCACGTACAGCACCCAAGATGGAAACAGAAAGGCAGATCTACTTGTCGTGTGCGGAACTGCTGCTGCCACCTTCCCCACCACCCTCATTGTGAGAGCTGTGCTCTCGGCAGGAAGTCCAACCACATGTTCAAGCCCTCAGCAATCTTCCCCCTCCTCCTCCCAGCTCCTGCGCCCTCCCAGCCCCCATACTCTCTGCGAAAGTTCCTGTTATCAGGCCCACGTTCTCAGGGACGCCTCCTGCCCAGCCTATGACCCACACTCACACCAGGAGATTTGGTCCTTTGAACCCTTTCAGGTCCAGGCTGGGCCCCTGTTCTTCATCTGTACTGTGCCCTCACTTACTGACTCCTTTTCAACCATCAATTCCCCTGGGGCCAATTCTCAACCAAATCTCTCAGCACACTCCATCCTCTGCTTCATACCCCCTAGAGAAAGCAACCTGAGCTGGTTATCTCCATGAATGTAAGTTCAGATTGTGCCTTTTAAATACATGAGGCCAAGCAAGGAGGTGCATGAGGAAAGATGGGGGGGGGGGGATGTCAAGTTCTCATAGCAGCCTGGGTAAATCTTATAATGTGAAGCAAAAGACGCAAGACTCAAAAGAATACATACAGTTACTTTAAACACCACCCAGAAAGAGGCCAAACAAAGCACATTAGTCAAGGAAGCACACAGAGATGGCAAAGCTAAAAGAAGTAAGGAAATGATCAATATAAAGACAGGTGAGTGGATTCCTCTGGTCAAGAAGGTAATCTTCAAGGTCAAGAGGGTGCTCTGAAGGTGATAATGGTCTATTCCTTTATCTCAGAGGAAACTCAAACCCATTGCCCTTAAGTTGATTCCAATTCATGACAATTCTCCATCAGGTTTCCAACTCTAATCTAGAAGAGGACATTGCCCCACCTTTCTCCCAAAGAGAGGCTGACTAGTGCATTTAAACCACCAACCTTCCAATTAGCAGCCCAACACCTAACACACAAGGCCACCAGGACTCTTCATCTCAGAGGACAGTCTCTTGATAATTATTCATTAAACCAGGAGGTTAATAGAGCTTCGAATTCCAAGTTTTCCTTTTTAAAACTAATTTCTTTTTCTAAAATTGTGAAAGTGACAATGAAAGATAATCCTCATTGAGAGCAAAACCTAAAAGAAAGAAAAGGCCAGCAGAAATTCAATGGCCTACAAAGCTGTCTGGAGAGAGGGGTGCCACCCATTGGAGGAAACAGTGAATTTCTAACCAAGTGTGAGTTCTGAGATCCACTTGCTGGTTTTGACTTGCCCAGCATGGTTATATAATTAATGAGCTATACAAGTGAAAACGGTTGAGATGGCAAAGGTTTTGTTGTATATTTTATCACATTATCATATACATCCTGGCAAGAAGCTGTGCTGCAATCCCCAAGGCACACAGTTCAAGGCCACCAGCCACTCTGCAGGAGGCTAGGCAGTCTCCTCCCATATGATTAACTGCCTCTGAAAACCTGTAGGAGAGTCAACCATGGGTCAGTTCCAACTCTACAGTACACACAAAGAGCTAAAAACAGCAGCAACAGCAACAAAGATCCACATGGACAGTGATAACCCAGAAAGGAATGCCAGGGAGTCTAGCAAGGGGACACTTGGGAGCAAATGAATCCCGGGAGGCTACATCACCTCTCTGCTGATGATGAACAGATAAACTAATAGAGTCTTTCTGGAAAGCCATTTGTCAATATATATAAAGAGCCTTTAAAATGTTTAGGATTAACGACCCAACCATTTCACTTACAGGAAGCTCTCCCGAGCAAAATAATCAAAGAGGCAATTCACTAACAAAGATTTTTATCGCAGCGTTACCAGCAGTACCAAAAGGAACAGACATAACGTAAGCAACTGGATGGAGAACAGATTAAAAAATAAATAAGGTGCATCCACGTAATAGTAGAGTGTGCAGTCACTACAAAACATGGTTCAAAGGAGATTTAGTGACCTGGGAGATGTTCATGCTGCAATTTTTCCAAGGAAAAAAGGCTACAAAAATGGATACAAAAT
>NW_006399842.1:13062823-13068990 GCF_000299155.1 Elephantulus edwardii
TATATAGTTATGTCTGGATGGTGGGATAAATAAAAGGTCTTTTTTTCAGAAGAATGAGGTGCAAGTAGGGAAGAAGTAAGATGTAAGAGAATCTCAGACCACCAGCTCATTGACTGGAAACGATGCTCACACCTCAAGGCTCACTTTCTGTAATCACTAGTTACCTGCTAGACCCGTTAGAGGGTAAGAACATCAGCAAACAGGCCCTCACTCTTACAATGAGCCATGGCTCCCTACTCAACAAGGAGGAAGAAGCTGGAGTGTGTCTGTTTTGTCCTCAAAGGAAGAAGGGCAGGGATGGAGGGAGGGAGGGAGGGAGGGAAGGAGAGAGAGAGAGAGGATTCTCTTTGTTTTAGGGTTCTGCTATCCCTCTACCCTACTCCCCTGTTGAAAAGCCTCCAGTCCCTCAGTATAAGCCTCAGAACCCAGATGCCTCAGAAGGCATTTATCTTTCTTAAAGGCAGATTCTCAATCATAGACCGGCCTCTCTTTATTATCCTTCAGAGGGAATCCTTGGGGCCAACCACCAGCTTACCTGAACAAAGACAGGGAACACCAGGACTTTGGGGGCCAGAGTGACATAGGTGCCATAGCTTGAGTGCGGTGTGTGCTGCCTCATGACTGTGCAGTTCTGATAATTCCCATGGCCCTTCATGGTCTGCACTGTCTTCATCAGCCGAGACTTCTTCCCCAGGCCAGTATGGGACTTGCTTTTACTGGGACTCTCGGATTCTGTGCAACAGAAATGAGGGACTATGAGGCCTTCCACAACCCTGAAGGCATCCTGACCGTGAGACAGGGAACATAGACTCATTCTCTTAACAACCATATCCTGGAATCTCCTCCTCGACAGTAAGAAGCCCTAGTGACTCAGTGCGTAAGCACTCAGCTAGTAACTGAAATGTTCAAACCTGTTTTACAGGAGAAAGATTCAGTCGAAGCCTGCTTCCATAAAGACTGGAATTCCATAAAGACTTGCCCCTGGGACCCCTATGAGGAAGTGTTAGTATGTCCTATAAGCTATGGGTTATGGTCTACTCAGTGGCAATAGTTTGAGTTTGGGATTTCTTTCATATTATGTGCCAGGTGCACGTATGGTGCTTAGAGGTTTTAGACGGGTCTCAGGCTTCAAGGAATTCATTTACACTCTAGTGAGAGATACTGACAAAGGAATAAGCCACGGTGGACAGTGTTGGCTGGAGCTTCCCGACTAAATCAAGCCTGGAAGCAGGAACGGCATCCACTTCCAAAATGGCTTGCCTCTGGAAACTCTATGTACGAACAGTGTTCAGGCTGTTCGTTCATAGGGTCGCTATGAGTCGTCTACGACTCGACGGCATTAAACAACAACAACAACAGGGCTAGGCAGAACTAGGAGCCACCAAGTTAGGGCGCAAGGCAGCAGGGCCCATCCAGTGACTCAGGGCAGTAATCAGCTCTATTAGTGTGACCTCACTCTTTCAAAAACTAGGAAGTCTCTCATGTTTGAGAATTCAGATTTTAATCACAGGGAGTCGCTGAGCAGGGTAGTGACTGCTTCATGCATCAGGACAAGTGCATTCTGATCTGTCACTGTCCCACCGCTCCCAGTCCAGCCACCAGCCTCTCCCTGGCCCTGAGCATACAGGGCCTGGAGATTCCTGATCAGCAGCAGTAGTGGACAGCAGGCAGTCCCAGGACAGAAGGGAGTCTGCCCTCTAGAAGCCACAAGCTCTGGAGTGGTCAGTCTTACTCAAGTCAGCCCAGAATAAGAAATGGTGATTTTCACTTCAAGTCTTGGTAAAGAATTGCTCAAAAACCCCTCCCTAGTCGCTAGTTCAGTAACCTGCAGTAAATCGGCCTTGATTTCCTCAATCGTAACAACAGTATCACCTCACTGGTTTGCTGATGGTTAATGAGATGTTCTATGTAAAGCCCTTGAATGACCTTCAGCAGTATTTTGTTTGCATGTGCTATTAATGACATTGTTCGATAGTTTCCATATTCAATAGGATCACCTTCCTTGGGGGTGGGAACACAAACGGACCTCCCTCTTCCAATTTGTTGGCCTGACAGCTGTTCTCTAAATTTCCTGGCATAGACTGGTGAGTGCATCCAAAGCTTCCTCTCTTAACTGAAAAAAGTCAATTTGTATCCCATCAATTCCTGGGGCCTTAATGCAGCTTCCACTTCCTCCTTCATTACCATTGGCTCCTTTTCATAGGGAACTTCCTGAAACTTTTCAGTGTCGATTAGTTCTTCCTGGTACAATGACTCAGTGTATTCTCTCCATCTTCTGATGCTTTCTGGGTCATTCAATATATTGCCCATAGCATCTTTTAATATTGCACCTTGAGGATTAAATTTTTCAGCTCTCTTAGCTTGAAAAATGCAGAGCGAATTCTTTCCTTTTTATTCTCCAATTCCTGCTCTCTGCACATTCCATTAATAATACTTTGCTTTGTCCTTCCAAGCTGCCCTTTGAACTCTTCCTTTCAGCTCTTTTACTTCAGCATATTTTTGTTTTATTTTTACACTCTAGTGCAATTTTTAGAGTCTCTTCTGATATCCATTTCAATTTTTTTCTTGGCTGAATCTGAAAAGAATGAGAATTCAGAACATTTGATTGTGCTATGTAAAACCTATACTTGGACCAAGAGACAGTCATCAGAACAGAGCAAGGAGATACTGTATGGTTCAAAATTGGGAAGGGCATCTGCCAGGGATGTATTCTGTCTACCCATCTTTTTAATCTCTATGCAGAATAGATCATCTGGGACACTGGGCTGTATGAGGAAGAATATAGCATCAGGATTGGTGGAAGATTCATCAACAACATGCGTTATGCAGATGACACAACCCTGCTTGCTGAAACTGAGGAGGACCTCAAGCACTTGCTTCAGAAGGTCAAGGACTGCAGTCTTCAATATGGATTGAAGTTTAACATCAAGAAAACAAAGATTTTTACCACTGGGCCAACTGGCAGCATCAGAATGGATGGTGAAGAGACTGAAATAATTAACAGTTTTAGTTTACTTGGCTTCACAGTCACACTCTTGGTACCAGCAGCCAAGAAATCAAGAGATGAATTGCATTGGGAAAGTCAGCTGTGAGAGACCTCTCGAGAGTACTGAAGAGCAACGACATCAGGCTGGAGACTAAGGTGCGCCTGATCCAGGCTATAGTTTTTGCAATTGTGTGCTTTGCATTGGAGAGCTGGACGGTGACTAAGGATGATAGAAGGAGAATTGATGCCTTTGAGCTGTGGTACTGGAGAAGAGTGTTAAATATACCATGGACTGCTAGGAGAACGAACAGGTCTGTCCTGGAGAGGGTGAAGCCTGCTGCTCCTTGGAGTCAAGGATTCTGAAGCTTCATCTGACATACTTTGGGCATGTTGCAAGGAGGGACTGGTCCTTGGAGAGGGACATCATGTTTGGGAGAGTGGAGGGATGGCACAGGAGAAGACTCCCATGAGATGGATCGATTCAGTGATTGAGGTAGTGAGAGTAGGTGTGTTGGAGACAATGAGGTTGGCACAGGATAGAGCAGGATTTAGGGCTCTTGTTTATAGTGTCGTTATAGCAACAAACAACAAAAACCTCTGTTTGTTATGACCTTTTGCTTTCTTCATGAATGATCCCACAACTCATCTTCTTCGATCATTGGTGTTCAATGCCTTCAACATATTCCTAAAATGATCTTGAAATTCAGAAGGAATTGATTCAAGAGCAGAACAAACAGATATGTCTTGGAGAGGGTGCAGCCAGAGTGCTCTTTGGAAGTAAGGGTGATGAGGCTTCACCTCACATACTTTAGGCATGTTGCTAGGAGGGGCTATTACTTGAAGAGGAACACGATGCTCAGAAGGGAAGAGAGTTGGCGAGGAGCAGAAGACCCTTGACTAGGTGGACTGACACGGTGACTGCCTCAATGGGCTCCCGTATGTCAGGAAGTGTGCGGATGGCACAGGATAGAGCAGGGTTCAGATCTGTCGTTCACAGGGCCGCTATGAGCTGTACTCACTCAACGGCACCTAACCTAATGTAAAGCCCTTGGAACAGTGCCAGTTGTTCAGTTGCTTTCAAGTTGTTTCCAGTGTGCTGCAGAGAAGAACTGCTCCACAGGTGCCCAAGGCTGTGACCCTTCAGGTGCAGATGGTCAGGGTTGTCTTCAGAGGCACCTCCAAGTTAAGTTTGAACCTACAACCTTTTAGCTAGTTGAGCATGTAAGGGAGTCCAGGAATAATAGTATCTGGGACCTGGTAAATACACAGTGAAAGTTACAGTGAAATGACTGATCTTGTTTTTGTGATTCTTCCACTCGGAGAAATGAATTCATCCGGTGCCCCAGTGGTCTCTGGGAATCCTAGGTCTAGGCCCATTCAGGTAGTGCTCCTGATTTGGGTGCCAACTCAAGAATCATTCTAATTTTTAAACAAGTAAAACAAGCAAACAAAAAAACACAAACCAGGGAGAGAAACAGGCCCACCATTAGGAAAGGGAGAGTTCTGTTACAAAAGCAGGAGGGCCATGTTCAAGGGGACACAGCTGCACACCCTTAACCTAGTGGTACATCGAGCGGTACACAGATCTTTACCATGGCCCGTCAAGCCATTTTACCGTGGTAAAACACTAGGCAAGAAAGTTGAGGATTCTTGGAGGAAAGCAGGTTGTTGTTGTTGTTGTTGTTGTTACGTGCCGTCGAGTTGCTTGCTACCCATAGCGACTCTATGTACAACAGCCCTAAACTCTGCTCTGTCCTGTGCCAATCACACCGTAAAAGACAAATTCTAGAGTAGATTGCATTACACACACACACACACACACACACACAGACGTGCATGCGCGCGCGCCTGGCCCCTCTAAGGGATTCTTGCTGCCAACTAGGCAAGTGGCCAGGCCTCCTTTGACCTGGGTGCCCAGATCATAGTCCCTACTTACTTCTGCCACCCCAGCCCTGGCAGCCATGGAGGCTGCTTCAGGTGAACAGGTGGCCTGGCCTCAGCCCCATCTCAGGGAAGCTCCCCACCAACGCGAGGATTCACCTCAGAGGAAAAACTCAGCTCAGAGCGTTTCACATTTGCCTCCTCCACCCACCCTGTGCCCCTTCTCACCAAGCAGAGTCAGAAAAACAAGTTGACTCCCCCTCACACACAAGTGACCACCGATCACAGCCACATCTTGGGGCAGCACTCAAACCATAATGACTTAAACCACTTCCTGCCTCTTCAGCAAGTCGCTTACGGGGGAGTGGAAGAAGCATGCATGAGCTCAGGTCAGGGAGAGGGGACAATGCAGGAAAGGCATTAGCCAGCTCTGCACCTGCTCAGGCCCTGGGTGCCAGCCCTGAAAGGATCTGTGAGGCCGCAGCTCTGCCCCTATGCTTCTGCTGAAATAGCCAGTCAGGGACTCAAGACTTACATGGGATTTCAGCAGAACAAGAGTCCTGAACTTAAGCACTGACTCCCACAGGGGCCTGTTATACATCCCCGCATAAGGTCCTTCTCCTCTTGAGCCAGAGTTTTCTCCACTTTCAAATCAATTGCTGCCCTGCCTGCCCCAGGTTCAAGGACTCATGTATGGGATACAAGGGACTATTCCAAACCCCAATCACTAAATAATCCACCATCAGGGCTGATGGCAGGACAAGTAGGGCTACAGGATCCTAAACCACACTGTGAATGGGGCTACAGGGTCAATGTTGAACTGCTGCTGTTGTTATGTGTGCTGAGTCATCTATGGCTGAAAGAGGTCCTGTGAACCACGGATCCAAACCCTGTCCTGTGTCATGCTCATCAACTCCAATACACCTGGGCCCATTGTTACTGTCACTGAGGTCTATGTATCTTGTTGAAGCTCTTCCTCTCCTAAAACTGACCCTTCATTCTTCCAAGCATGATGTCTTTTTCCAAGGACTGGCCCCTGCTAAGAACAAACCCAAAGTCTATGAGATGAAGGTTCACCATCCTTCCCTCCAGGTAGTATCCCAGTGTACTTCCTCTAAGGCAAATTTATTTGTTTTTTTGGAAGTCCATAGGCCGTACTCTTCCAATAACTCAATGACTCAAAAGTCATCGGATTCTTCTTCTGTCCTCTTTAGTCATTGTCCAACTTCCAGATGTTGTTGTTGTTATGTGCCATCAAGTCATTTGCGACTCATAGCGACCCTATGCACAACAGCCCTAA
>NW_006399842.1:13071805-13093319 GCF_000299155.1 Elephantulus edwardii
ATTGTGGAGTTAAGCATTAGTTACAGTGTTGACCCAACCCTTAGCCCAGTGCCTTGAGCCACTTACTTCCCAGTTCCACCCTCCACCAGGATAACCATTCACATCTGCCATGTCCCTTCAGAAAATATCTTCCATTTTCCAACCCATGATCTGACAGCTTGTATCTGAAGCTTTCTTGGCTTCTGTGATTCCAAGAACTTCCAGATACATAGCAAATAACTGAAAAGACCATGGCTTGAATCAGGTACACCTTCATTTAAAACTGAAGTCGTTGCTCTTAAGCACTTTAAACAGGTCTTTTAACATGTCTACACCCAGCACAGAGAAGGAACAATATAAAAGTAGAACAAAATTACAATTGGTCTCTATTTGTCTGGAGCAACAGACATAAACATGTCTGTTAACATGTGGCAAATCATCTCCATGAACACTGTCTCCTGTGTTATGAGATGAAAAAACCAAAAGAGCTGGATGTTACCTGACAGAAAAGCATTCTGATCAAAAGGGGGAAAACACAAAACAGAATTTCAAATTCTCACAGACTTCAGATTTTTCTGGAGCAATGGGGGCTGGATGTACCCCTAAAACTGCTGCCTTGAGATAACCTTTAAAACTTAAAAATATCTCCTGGAATCTTCTTAAAACTAAACAGTAGTTTGAGTAACAACAGCTTAACTTAACTAGTAAAAAATGTATGCCTTGAACATTCTGTTCTCCTAAGATCTATATAGGATCCAGGTGACAAAAGCAACTTGAAAGATAATGAACTATACCAGGCAGCAAATTTATGTTCACGGAAGAACTCAGTACCGGAGAGTGAGGAGGATTGCACAACTGTCTCTGAGTCGTGCATGTAGAAATGGCTATGTTTTGCTACGTATATTCTCAACAATACAAACAAAAGCTTTTTTCCTAAAAAAAAAGAAGAGTAGTGTTTACAGATACCAAAAGCATGACTCTGTGTCCCCTAATTCCAGACTAAGTAAAATAAGCCATTTCTACCTTTCTTTGCCCAGATGCTCAGAATGGCACATTATCTCGGTCATAGTCTAAAAACAATCTCCTGACAAATAACTCTGCCTTCAGAGAGGAAAGGTCTGCTATCCTCCTTTTATACCTAAGGCAACTGAGATCTTGAGTAGTTGAGGTCAAGGCCATTTGGGCAGTAGATGGTACAAAGCAAGACTGAACAGAACTACATCAGAGTCAGGGCCCATCTCTACACATTCTGGACAAAAGGGCTCTGCAAAATAGACTTTTGAGGTAACAGTCCCAGTTACAACTCAAGTACTCAGCTCAGTAAAGGCAAGGTCATTCATTTCCCACCTACCACCCCTACCACCACCTCTTGCCCAAACCCTCATATCACCCCTCTTTCTCCAACACCTGCTTCACTTAACTAAGCACAGTAATTACAAGGCTTTCACTTCCGAGGCGAGCCCTGGCAGGCATCCCGCTCCAGCGGTGGTGAAGCTGAGCCCAGGCAGCCTTTCCAGGGCAGGGGACAATGCCGAGGGCACCATCGGTCCTGGGGAACATGCCAACCACTGGCAGGAGGGTGGCCCAGGCGCCGGAAGGGCATCAGACCCCAATTCAACTCAGAGAATTCGATCCTCCCTCCTGAAAGGAAGCCAGGCAGCCGAGCAGAGGAGGGGACCAAGATTTCAGCAACCCTAGGGACAGCTTTAACCTCTGAAGGCTGCAGAGTTTTGAAGAGAAGCTTTGTGTCCTAAGGAGCTCTGACGGCATAGTTCGTAAAGTGTTGTGCTGCTAGCCCAAAGGTGGCACTTCTCTGATAGTTCAAATCCTCTAGCTTTTCAAGAGAAAAAACAGGCAATCTCCTCCTGTGTCATTATAGACTTCTGTGAAGAATAAACACAGTAACGTCGACAACTGCCAGGCCCTGCCATGGGTGCTCAGTGCACCGAAGTGAGTCACCCACGCTCTGCCCTTAATGAAGTCACCAGTTAGCAATGGCATCTCTGCTCTCACCTAATGTGCTGACTAAGCTCTTCTTACAAACTTGCTGTTGATTTATTATCAGATTTCTCTCCACAGAGTCACTCCAAAGAGATCAGATGCAACTCCACAAATGCCCCAGGTTAGGAAAGAATGGGATGCTTTCCAACACACCCCTGGACCTGATGGGAGCACCGTTCATCCAAAGCAGCAGAGCCACTCTTCCAGGCACCCCCTAAACATCATCGTCACACAACTGATGGCAGGAGGCAGCAAGGGAGCCAGTCTGCAAGTGGCTGGGACAAGGCAAGAGTCAAAGGAGGCGGTCAAGGGGCATTTGGAAAGCGCCAGAGGAAGGGCTCAAGCACATGGAAAGGGGGTGTGATGGCAAGACCGGTTTCACCCTCCAGACACCCGCTGGACTGTTGAGTCAGAGGTCTCCAGTAGTCACACACAGGACTTAAAAGGAGTAGCCACCAGCTTCAGCATCAAGATTGGTTATGTCCAGCCTCCTGGGAGAAGGAATTGCTTTTAAGTCCAGTCTTAGCTGGGACTTGAAAAAGAAGAATTCATTTAAACAGCAGAGACATCTGTGCACTTCTAGGGCAACCACTCTCTGTGGAGCATCTCAGTAGACAGGCTACTACCCACAACCTTTATCTAATTTAATCCACCCCACCACTCTTGGAGGCAGGAACTAATCAGCCTCATTTTACAGATAAACTGAGGCCAAGCAAGTGGACATGACTTGTTCAAAATTATGCAGCTAGAACTCATACTTGAGACCTTCCAGCTTCAAATGCAATGCCTGTGGCCTGGACAGACCAAACCATCTTCCCTATAGCAAGCATTAAGCATCTACTAGTTGCTCTGTAAAAATGAATGATTCACAATCAGATGAGTGAGTCTTAAAGATCTTGTCTCTTAGAAAAAGTTTAGTAAGGGAGAAAAGAGACTGAGAAGACTGAGCACCTGTGCCCATATTTTAGAAAACCTTGACCTTGTTGGAAAGGCCTCTTAAATCAGAGGAGTAGGCAGGACTGGGCACTCAGCTGGTCCACTCTGTTTATCAGGGCCTCAGCAGTGGAGGCCAGACTCACCTTCAGGGATGGTGTCCTCCTGGTACACCGGCCTCAGCAGCTGCAACAAAAAAGACAGGGAAACCAGCTCAGCCCCTGAAACGGGACAGGACAGTTAGCCAAGCTGCTGGACACCAGGCCAAGGAAGGCCTGGGGGAAAGGGAGAGAAGCAGAGGGAGAAAGAGCAGCCCCACTAACCAGCTGATAGGAGGAGCCGGGAGAGCACAGAATCTCAGGATGTTTGCCTTGAAAGATATTTGAGCTTTCATCAGATCTAACCCCTTGGCTCATTCTCCAAAATCCTTTATAGCAGCTGCTCCGACGTGCATTCATTCCATGGACTGGTGGTATGGGGTAGTAACAAACACACCACAAAGATAGACTTGAGAAATGCAGGATCCTTCTCTATAGGGATCCCCTTGGATCCCTGAGCAGGCTATTGAACGCCAGCAATCTCCCAGAAGAGAGAGCATGGAATACTTCTCAAACCTATTTGCCCTCAGAACACTTCTCCCCCAGAGCATCTCATGGGACACATGCTTTGGGGAACATGTAACATCACCCTTAACATCAATCAGCCATTGTCTGCTTCCACACCTCCTGTGACAGGGAGCGCACTGCCTTGTGAGGCAGCCAATCCACTGCAGAAAAGCAGGCTGCTGAAAGTTCTTGCCTCTGTTGAGTAGAAATCTTCCCCCGTCACCCTGACATCCCCTAGGGATCCTGGATCTGTTCCCTGAGGCAGCATCAACCCATCTGTCCTCTCTGCCCAGGAGAGCCCCACAGAAGCCAGAGCTAATACTCTGCCTGGGTTTCCTCATCTCGTGGCTTGGTATCCCTCCCCACCTTTACAGTCTCTCCCTCAATACAATTTCAAATGATCAAGTCTTCCCAGGTTTGCACAGGGCTCCAGCACCCTTCATTTCTTCTGAACCAGCACCCATACCTGGCTCCCAGGGTTCAGCGGGGCCAAGATAATGTAGTTGGGGTCAGTGGAGGCCGTGGCTCGAGACAGAGAAGGCAGGGTGTGCTGGCCCCCATGCTTGGACACCTCAGTGTAGCGCTCCCAGCCACCAAGCAGCAGTCCATCTGAGCTGTCACACACAAGGTGGCAGCTGTGACGTTGCTCGGGCCGGGTCTGGACCGCATGGGTGCAGTTCTTCTCTCGTTTGTTGGGGGGTGACTGGAGGTCATGTGTTGACTTGCAGGAGGCCCGACGCAGCACACCCCCATCTGGTCCTGGCTTGACCTGGGGGACCATGCGCCACACGAGCAGGATGATCTCCCCGGGGCAGCTCCTGGAGGCAGAGGTGCAGGAAGGGACACACAGAGAAATTGAGTCCAAGGGAGACCAGTCGTCCAGGGTGATAGGCAGCAGGGGCAAGATGAGCAGGGAAAGCCCCAGTCAGTGTCAGGGCAGGAAGGGAGGGAAGGGAGCACCTAAGCAGAGATGGTGAAAGGATCTCTTAGGTGAATTGTAACCAAAGGACAGGGAGCTCTGGTGGTCTAGTGGTAAGGAGCTGTGCTGTCATTTCAAAAGCACATTTCAAAAGCAGTGCTGTCATTTCAAAAGCACACAGTTCAAACCCACCAGCTACTCCCATGTGATTTACAGCTTCTGAAAACCCAGTGGAGGGTCAGCTATGGGTTGGCTCCAACTCAGTGGTACACAACAACTACCACCACCGATGGACAGTGGCTGAGAAGGAGCTTGGGACCAAGGCCAGGATGACACGCAAGGAGATATCGTCACACTCAGCCTTTGCAGCGCCCTCTCAACACAAGTCGTGAGTCTTCAAGTCTTCCTTGGCTTGCACAGGGACCCAATTCCCCTAACTTTCCCCAAACCAGACATCCATACCCAGCTCCCATAAGCAAAATATAAGTAGGAGCAAGCAAGACACCTATATTCAACCCTTCATCTACCCATTCTAGAGGTCAACCCAAAAATGGACCACTAAGACTTTATTGTTGTGGTTGTGTACCATCAAGTCAGAACCAATCCATAGCAGGTTTTCAGAGTCAATAATCTCATGGGAGGAGACTGTCCATCCTTCTCGTGCAGAGAGAGCAGCTGGGGATTCAAAACATGAGCCATCAGGATTGCAGCACAGATTCTTACCACTAGGACTTTGCTATTACACCTAAATACAAGACCTGCTGCCGTGGCCTCACTGCCAACTCCTGCCCCACACGTTACAGAGTAGAACTGCTCCACTGGGCTTTCTTGGCTGTAAACTTTGCAGAAGATCACCAAGCTTTCCTCTTGGTTCCCCCTGGGTGGGTTTGAACTGCTAATCTTTAGGTCAGTGGAAGAGTACAAACCATTTACACCACCCAGGGTATAAAAATTTAGAAAACCTAAACCTTTTGGCGGGGGGCAGAAATAACCCAAACAAACCTAATTAGTGTTTAAATGTGCCATTTAAACCTTTGCAACATCCACATCTCCTTTGGCCAAGCTCTCAGGTGGCAGAAATAATTGCCCAAAACAGAAAATAATCCCAAGCAGCCATATCATGAAGCACAGGCTCTGTTTGAGGGTATCTGTCCCTGTTTGCTTTGAGAGCCAAAACCGTTCTAAGATTGAACTTTCCATTTTCCGGCTATAAGCTGGTCCCCTGAGGAGCCAAGTGAATAGCTCACAGCTGGCAGAGGAGGGAGAGGAGGGAGCAGGGCCTGGAGGGTGTCCAGGGTGGGGGGAGGGTGAGGGAGGGTGTGCCCTCAGCCTGAAGCCCCAGGCCACCCGCTGCCCCTGTCACCGGATCTCGTGTGCCAGCTCCACGCATTTCCAGTGCTCCACCGGCCGCTGGTTCAGCTGCAGGACCGTATCCAACTGCTGCAGCCCTGCCCGCTCCGCCGGGCCCCCTGCGTGGACAAAGAAAAGCCACTCAGGGGCTCCGGAAGCCCAAGACCCCCTCAGGGAGTTGAGTTCTTTTCCTCCTTTGTGACCTTGGGCAAGGACTGCCCCTCTTATTTCCTCATCTGTGACTTGAGGGGCTGGACCTGGGGGCTGCTTCACCTTAGCGCTGTCCTGCCTCTCAGCCCTCTACCCAGACCCTGGCCTCTCTCTCCTTCTACCCCACTGATGGCCCTTTTTTGTCACCAGGCTCAACATTCATTCACTCCTCCAGTACCATTCAACCAGCCCCAGGCTGGTCCCATGCAGGCTCTGGGGACGCCCAGCTCACAGAGCCGGCTTCACGCCTTAAGATGCTCACTCTATGATTAAGAGTCATCTTTTATTTGAGAATAGTAGGGGGTAAATGGCTATTTTAAGGGCTAATCTGCCTTGGAATAGAATAAAATACCAATTCCAAACAGAGTCCATAAAATACTCCCATTTTCCCATGCACTCATTACTGAAAATACAGGTTTAGTTCCTGTTCAGAAAGAGTAGGAGCCAAAACATAATACCTATTTTCATTCTGATTAAAAAAAAAAAAAAGAGTGGGTATATTATCATAAACCTCAGTTTTGTCTGTGGTCATTTAAAAATATTATTCTTTTCACACTGAAAAACCAGGACACTATTCCAGCCTGGGGCTCCCTATGTACTTGCAGCCTATGTGAAGCCAGGTGCACAGTGGGGAAGGAAGCTGGGCATTGCCCAAGTCATTCACTTACCAGAATCCACAGCCTGGACTCGGACTGGAGAGTCGCAGCAGATGGTGAAGCCGAAGCCGTCCTTCCCCCTGGGGATGGTGATCTAGGACACAGGCCCCTGTTACTCTCAGAAGCCACGAGGCTGCGCTGCCTCTGTGCTCCCATGTTTGGAAGCCTGCATCCCCACCCCAGAGCCACTCTCCTCTCCAAGAAACGCCAGCCACGAAGTAGACTGTCTGGCCTTTCGTTGCCTATCTCAGCCCAGGCATCTTGAGTTCTGGGCTGGCCAAGCATGAAGGCTGAGTGTTCAGGCAGTAAGGCCAGACTGCTAGGACAAAGGCCCGGGACAGAACCTACAGAAGGTGAACCTCATTCTCCCCAGTCCCAGTAAGGGCATGACCCAGCCTTTTCCAGAGGCACTTGCACTTGGTACATCTCCACCTCCTCTATAACCTACTGCCAGCTTCCTCGCGCCTCAGAAGTGCAAGGAACATCCATCAGCCCAGTGCTGACTTTGGGCGGAAGGCTGAAGCCCCCAAACAAGGCAGACCTAGCTGCTGCCCCCTAGAGCACAGGGATGGAACACACACACCTTCACAGTCTTGGACTAAGGGTCAGGAAAAGCGTTCTGTTCTCTAGGTAATCAATCTCCAGAGTAACTCAGAGGCATTGAGTTCAGAAGGCTCTGAAGGTCCCCAGACTCCTCCTTTAACCTAAAATAGCCACTGACTTTAGAATGCCACTTCTGACCCAGGAGCATAGAAGAGTCACAACTCCTACTTTCAGAAGTCTTGCTGAAAGGGCCCTGCATGTTCTTTTCAACGCAGCACGTATTTCTTGAGACTCTACTATATGTCAGGCTTTGGTGAGGAACAGAGTATGAGGCTTCAACTGTGACTTCAAGGCAAACACAGACATCCCCAAAACAAAGAAAGACACAGCAAACACTAGAGCCAAGTATGGGACAAAAGTGCTTTGATTTTAGAGTCTATAGAATAATCCTGACCAAGAGATGAGGAAATGTTGAACAGAATTTCAAATTCAAAGAGAATATAGAATATCTGGAGTCACTGAGGCTGGAAGATCTCCCCTAAGATTGTGCCAAAAGAAATCTTTAAACTTTAAACCAAAAATATTCCCTGAAATCATCTTTAAACCAAACAATAGTTTCAATTAGAATAGAAGGTCTACCTTGAGTATTGTGCCAATAAGAATTATTTATATGAGATAACATTAACAGCAACTCAAAAGGTTTGAGAAGAAGCTCAGTAGCAGTATATTTGGGCTAATGATAGAAAAACAGTTTGGAAAAGGATATGGAGAAAGTTCATACACTTGAAGGATGTAACCAATATCACTCAATTATACATGTAGAGATGAAATTGATATCTATTCTGCTGTGGAATTTTTTTAAAAATAACATTTTTTAAAGTGCTTTGACTTTGAACTCCACACTCGGCCCACACAGTAGGGACACAGTAAGATTGAATAAATGAGGGCAGCCATCAGAGTTCCACCAAGAGAAGGAAGTTGTCAGGTTACAGTTGTCAGAGTTCTGTTGGCTCAGGTTGGTTCAATCTTGTTGCACACAACACTCCCCTTGCCACCCCGCCCCTATCTGCCCTCTATAAGGCTTTAAGTAGGAGGACAGAAGATCTAACTCTTGCCCACCAAAAAAAGCTTCACTTGGAACATTTAAATGAGAGCTACAGAACCAAGAGCAGAGAAAGTCCAAAGGGGGTTCAGTAGGGTTCTAAGGGACTCTTAGAATAACTGGGACTTGGAGGCGTGGAGGAGGGCATCCCAGGTAAGTTGAGGAAAAAGCTAGCTCAGCTCTCCTGGAGAAAGTCGAGGGCCTTATTAGGAGACCTGTCTCCTCCCTTCAAGGCTGGGTGCCTGGCATCCACCTATGAGCTGTATCAAAGGTCAGGCATGAGGAAGGGGTAGCAGAAAGGGCGCAACAGGACTAAGGCTCTTGAATGCTGGTGGGGCCCCCAAAGCTCTGCTTCCCACCAACCCTGGGCCTGGAGTCAAAGCAAGTTTGTAAAACAGGAAATCTGACAGACAAGGGGAAGGGGGAGGGGGCAGGAAAATACACTGTTCCCATAAGAATTCTGGGAAAACATGCCACTAAGACAGGAAGAGAAAAAAAATGGAAAGAAAGAAAGAAAAACAAACCTCGGAGTGAGTGTGGAAAGCTGGAAGAGAGGGATGGCTTCAAGCTGTCAGGCCTGAGGCCGAGAGGACGATGTCAGGAGCCTGTGCCACTCCAGAGGAGCAGCCTGGAGTGTCTTCTGGGACCTCAGAACCCACCCTCAACCCAAGCAGAACCTGAGACTCCAAAGCCTTTCTAGCACTCCCCCGCCTCCCACTCCTAACTCACCAAGGAGCCACAGCCCTTCCTTCCTGGGGTGCCAGCTACGGAGAATGGGTGCCTGTGCTCCTAGGCTCAGCTAACACTTCGGGCACTGGCCTCAGAGCTGAGTCAGTCTGGAGAGAAGTGTCTGCAGCACAGCAACTTCCCATCCCACACTCTGGTCCTTACTCCAGGGAGCACTGTCAGTGGGAGCCCCTGCCACCCCCTGGAGCAGCCAGCTCCACAGGGCCAATTCCGATGGCAGTCCACTCAGCTAGGAGGTGGGATGAGGAGAGGCGGGCAGGGAGCAAGCTCACCTCCTGGCTCCAGGTGAGGGAGTGTGACTCAGTGAAAGGAACAAAACCATATTCTGTCCAGCGTCACTTAAGACCACATTACAAGTACTGGGTCCAGTTGTCTATGGGTGACCAGGAATATGAGTTAACTGAAAGACAGTTAATTAACTACAACGCCTTTTGTTATTCCCATTTCACAGATGAAACTGAGATATAGGGACAACTGGAGAGTGAAAAAAGTTAGGAATTTTGAAATCCAGAAGTACTTGGTCAGAAGGCTTGGACAAAAACCATATAATGTGTCATATACGTCCAAGCTTCCAATCTTCAGCTTTGACCATGACAGGCATGCACAGCTAGTTACAGTGTGCCCATTTTACAGAGCAAAAAAAGTGAGGCCTGACATAAGGAAGTGGCAGCTCCCACCCCTCTCCAGTGTTAACTTTCTGGTGCAGGAGGAGCTCAGCCCTGCCCTGAGCCTGGGACCTCCTGGCTCCTGACAGAGGCTGCCCTTCCTGGGGGTGGGCCTTGCTCTTTCCTGTCCGTGGCAGAAACTGTCACTGTTCCCAGGCCTCACAGTGCCAGCACCTCATTTGTGCTCCCTGCCTGGCCTCTGGGCGTCTGTCATGCTTCGATTTCAATCCCAGTCAGCATCATTTATTGGACCCTTCCCTGATGTACACACATCAGGCATGGCGCCAGGCACACATCAACCCGTTTAACACTCACAGCATCACAAGTATTCTCCCTATTTTAGTGACAAGAAAACCGAGGCTCGAGGAGGTCAAATATGTTCAAGAGTCACAGCTAAGGAGGGGCAGAGCTGGATTTGAGCCTCGGTCTGACAAAAGGCTGGAGCTTTCCACACACGGCTGGTTTCTAACTCAGCATTCATCTTGAGGTCTGGGTCTCAGACCCCTACGTCCAGCCCACACTCATGTGTGGCCCCATTATGACACTCAGCCATGCCCGGCCTTCTGGACCAAGGTACCGAGGTGACCAAGGACTGCTAGACTTTTTCATGCAGTGTTCTCTCAGCCTCGTCTCTCTGCCCAGTGGCTGGTGTCCCGGGACTGGCTCTGGCCTGGAGGGCAAGGAGGAGAGGAAGGTTGCAGGACAGAACCCAAGAACTGGGAGGACTAGCTGGAGAACACTGGGGCCCCACAGCAGGTAGGTACCGGGATACAGGTGGCCCTTCTGGGCATCTCTCTGACCCAAACATGGCATGCTAGAAGGAGTCAGGGACCCAGATTCCTATCTGCTCAATAAAACAACCAGAACAACTTTTCTAAACAGCAGAACCATTTCTGAGATCCCTTCCAGGCTGGACATTCCCAAACATCTATCTAGGCATCTGTTGCTTTCACCTTCCCTGAGCCTCATATCTCTCTTTCTTAAGGGGAAAAAATACAGGGTTGGTTGGTTTTTTTTTCTCATGCTCCATCACAATTTTAAAGTTAGGGGCTAACTGAGTTATTGCTCCCACCATTGCAGCTCTGAATGCCAAATCTGGATGTGCAAAGCACACTCTTTTAGGGAAGTTGGACTCCAAAACTAAAGGGATCCTGAGCCCCCTCAAGATACCAGGGCTCCGGAGGAGGAAAAGCTTCTCTATACATATGTAAAGATAAGCACTGTCTATCTCACACGCAACCACTAGCCTATATATGCAAATGTGTATATATATATACACACACACACACAGAGAGAGAAAGAGAAAGAGACAGAGCATAGAACAGGCAGGCAGAGCTGTTCCATCACAAGTTGGGGACTAACTTAGCAAATATACCAAACCCCCTTCAGAAACGCCAGCTGCTCAGCAAACAAACCCTTTCCAACTCCATACTAGGTATATCTTTTTAAACGCATATTGCCTCCAAATAAAGAGAATATTAGTACTATAACTTCACTCATGGCCCCGCCCCAGCAGTGGTTAGGACAACTCACAGAGGTGGGTTTCATCCCACCCCCCTGGGTCCAACTCCTGTCCCTACCCTCCTCGTAGATCCAAAGGGCCCCACAGGAGCTGGCGGTGGACAGAGTGGCCTTGTGGGGAGGGCGCCTGCTCTGTGAGCCCTCACCCGTGAACCCCCAAGGGGCCAGAGCACCCACCTGGCGGTAGCGGCGCTCCGAGCACACCTTGCAGAGCCCATTGAAGCGGTTCATGACTGCAGGTCCTGCCTCAGCTGTGGCCCCATGAAAGCCAGCTCTCCCCCGGCAGCGGGAGGCCACACTGCACCCCGTCAGCCTGGCATGACCGCCCTGGGAAGCCCGCCCCGCAGAAGAATGGCAGGAAATCACCTCTCACCTCCCCAAGCCCTGTCTGTGCTGTGTGCCGCTGCACGATAAGCCCGAAGGCTTCCTGAAACCTCAGAATGACAAGGAAGAGGGAGAGTTTTATATTAAAATTCCTGTCAACTAGTTAGTATTCCCCAGGCCCCGGCGGGGAGAGGGCGCCTTTGTTCTGCCTGCATTCTCCGCCATGGGCCACTTTGTGATTCCAGCGTTCTCACAAACACCCCTCGCTGGATGAGAACCCAGGCAGAAAACACGCCTGCTGTCTAACAACACCACTTCCCCCCACCAGCCCCAGGGTCCCTGGGAGCCAATGAGGGGAATTAGCCAGGCCTGAGGAATCCACAGGTGCCTTGGGGTTCACACAAACATCCCCTCTCCAGACAAGGGGGAAAAAAACAACTGCAGACACAAGACCTGCCTGCCCCAGGAGTGACTTCAGAGTCCGTTTTCTCAGGTTAAATCTAAAAACCACTTCCACTCATCAGATGACCCAGCCTCCTCATTTTACTCACCGAGGCCAAGAGCGGAAGGGTTATGGTCACACTGCAGGGTTGGGGGCATTGCTGGACCTGAAGGCAGGCCCTGTCTACCGACTTGCAGCCCCAGGATCTTATCCGGCAGAGCGGCATGTGGTGGGCTCCTACCCTCCCTCAGAGCTCACTCACTCACATACTTGATGGCAAAGAAGTCACTTGTTCCTACCAACTGTTGGCCGCTGTGTGACCATGGGCAGCTCAGAAACCCAGGTTTCTGAACCTCTATGTCCCTAATATGCACAAGGTATGAGTCAAAAGCAGACTTTTCTTCTGGCCCAGTCAAATTCCTTGACAAGCATTGCCAATTTGCAGAGCTTCATAAGTCCTTGAAGAAAGACATGATGCTGGGAAGGGTGGAGGGTCGGCAAAAGAGAGGAAGTGGTCTGACATGGTGACTGCAGCAATGCGCTCTTGTATGTCAGGAAGTGTGAGGATGGAGCAGGACAGAACAGGGTTCAGATCTTTTTTGTTCACGGGGTCACTATGAGTTGTACTTGACTTGATGGCACCTAACAACAACAACGTGAGTCACAGTGGGCAAAACTAGAAAACCAGGTGCGCCTCAGAACAATGTTCAAGGGGCCAGGGTCTGTGTGGAGAGACCAGCATGAAAGGTCTTTCCTAAGGCCTGAGTGTCCCCATAACTCCCACAGATCACCTAGTTAACTCTCTGGTCACTGTCCTTGGTCTGTTCTGCAAGAACAGAAAGAGATCTTTGCAGCAACACCCCTGAGGCCAGAGGAAAGACAGTTACCTCCCACTGGCGTGATGAAGCCACAGCAAACAGACCTGGAGAGTTACTCTAGTAACGTGCTGTCCACCAAGACATATGAGGTAAATTTCAGTGAAATGAATTAGATGAAAATCAACCTGCACAGACACACTAGCCACATCTCAAGTGCTCTGTACCCACAGGTGGCTGTGGCTGTACACTGCTGGTGAGTTGGAACTAACAGCTGAACGAACCTCCAGCAGTTTCTTGGAGGCTAGACATCTCACAGGAGGAGACTGCCCATCTTTCTTCTGCAGAGTAGCTGGTGGATTTGAACTGCCTGCTTTTGGGTTGAAAGCATAACTCCTAGCAGCCACCATCTGGCCAACACAGTTCCATAAAAGCTGGGATCTTTCATTTAATCGCAGCCCAACAGCAGGCACAAGGCCTGACCCACGTGCACACTCACACTCACTCACTGGCATTGAGCTGAAACCGACTCACAGCTATCTGACACTCCACTGGGTTTCTGAGGCTGTAAATGTGTGGAAGGTTGCTCATCTTTCTCTCTCAGAGTTACTAATGAATTTGAGCCACCCGATAGACTCAGCCTTTGGGTTAGCAGTTCGACTCCCTACGGTCTATGCCACTAGAACTCCCTATGTAGGTGTCTAGTAAATATCTCAGGAATGAATAAGCAAACAAATAAATGAATTGAGGGAATGAAAGGGAAATGAGTTGTAGACTGTAACACACTTCCATTAAGAACCCAAAGTATTATTATTAAAAATATCAACATCCTGTCTTCTCAGCTGGGTCACACCAGGAAGGGGTGCACTAGGAGTCCAACAAACTGCTTCTTGTCCCGCTGCCCACACTCTCGGCTGTGAGGCATAATGTCTCTGAACCCAGCCTGACCCTGTCATCTGTAAAATGGGTTAGCAGCCATCATCTCAGAGGTGGCAGTGAGGAGCCAATAGAAAGTACCAGCAACTGGCACAGAGTGGGTAGCAGTACTGGGAGCTCTTTTCACTCTCTTTGCTGTCAGAGAAAACCATGAATTACTGCCATGCCTCGCAAAGGACAGAAATCTCTAGTCCCTATGTCAAGATTCCTAATGGGGCGTAAATACACTGGTCTAGGTTCAGAATCACAACTATTCCCTGACATCGGGAGGGTTTAACCTGGAGACTGCCCAGCCATAGAGTCAGAAGAAGCAGGGTGTGTGAGGGGAGCAATGACAAGGAGAAGGTTTGGCTTCTAGAGGCTAAAGGTCAGTGAGGTTCAGGCTCCTCCATGCCCTGACCGTGAGCACCCAAGGAAAGCATCTGTTATAGCACACCTGAGCAAAGTCAAGAAAGGTTCCCTTCAGAAGCCATGATATGCCAAGATTCATCAAGCGAACCGAAGTCTCAGACACCAAACACTCCCCCTTTTTAGGGGGTGCCTGGGCCCAGGCACGGACAGGAGCCAACGCTCAGGCACTGTCAGCCCCCTATGTCCCCACATACCTGGAGTTTCTCTCCTTTTTCCAGGTTCCCATCTTCTGGTATTCTCAGCAGTGGATCTGGAAGGTGACAGAACAGAGTCATAATACTTGTCCTGGGGAAAAGGGACCATTTCACAAGCCACCCAGAGAACATGGCTGAAAGCACAGGCGTAAGTGGCTACTCAGACCAATTCTGGCTTCCAGGATGTGAGGAGGCCCAAGCTCGGCTCAGGCAGGAGCACTAGGGCCAGGGATCCACACAGGAAATGCAGGATTGAGTAGGAGGCAAAACTTAAGCCCTGAGCCTGAGGCCTTGAAGTTGGGTCTAAAATGCTTGGTGTATGAGGTGTGTACGGGCAAGAGAGTTTAACCCGTGACACTAAGCCACCAGAAGAAAGCCCTGAGATCACATAGCCTGGAGAGGAGCCTTTCCAGAAGCTTCTGAGCCCAGCCCTCCAGCAGTGAAGGATGAGGAGAGCCAATCAATGTGGCATCACACCCATTACCCTCTCCCAGGGAATGTCCAATCAGATCAATAAAGGTGTGTGACGGTCAGAGGCTTCCTGCAGCCTGCATTCTCAGCAATCTGCTCATGAGACATCAGCCCTGGTCCCTGCAGTTTGATCACAGTCTGGGTGACAAGTGCCATAAAGCACAGGCACTGACATCTGAAGGGGGGTTGGGGTCGAAGAAAGAGAATGAGTGCAGGTGGGCAGAAGCTGACGGTTTTGTGCACGTACCTCTCAGGGGCCGCAGTCGCCGTCTTGCCACCTTCAGGTGCTTCGTCCTGCCCAAGTCCTCATCTAGAAGGTAGTACCAGCCACTGATCTCCTGTCACGACAGATGAGATGTTGTGCTTAGTGAGAGGAGGCAGAAGGCCAGGTCAACTGGAGTGGGATCTCTCTATGGAGAGATGTTTTCACCTCTATGCTCCAAAGGCCCCCATGCATTTTGAGGAGGCCTCTATGATGCTCCAGAGCTGTCCCCCCCTGAGCCAAACATTTATAGCTGCTTATCCCCAACCAACAGCTAGCTGTTTATTTGCATGCCTGTCTCCCTTACTAGACTGTGCACTGGCTTCCTGATGTGTAAGCCTGTGCAGAACACAGTGCATGATCTACCACAGGAGCTCAGTAAATGTTTGCTGAAAGAACAAAAGAGAGACCAGAATACAGATACCCTTATGCTCCAAAGAAGTCCTTGGGGCGGGGGGCGGGGGGGAGGGTGTTTCCCAGGAAGAATGAGACTGAGGCTGCAGCTGAGAGACTACAAACAAAGGACTCACACAAAGGTTTAGGGTCCTCAGACCCCTTCGCCACAGATTCCATCACCAGGGCACAAATCTGGGTAGCAGGGCCACCTGGTAATTCAACAGCGTACCACCTGGAACATCTTCAGGATATGCAAAAGTAGAACATCCCTCCCCAGTTCGAAATCCTCCCAACTTGGGGTGCAGTGCAGAGAGGAGAAGGAGTGGTCTTTAGATCCCACAGAACCTCATCCAGCCCGAAGGAAAAGTCAGCAGAGAATAGCACTGCTCCTTCCATCCTCAAGCCAGTGCCAGGTTTAGAAACATGGGACATGGTAGATGATGTCAAGTGGTTCCTGGAGTAGACCATGACAAACACTGGGACTTTCTCCCCCAGGGCAGGCCCAGGAGTGCTCAGAGTCTCAATGAACCTGACAATGTCCTTTCTGGCAGATGTCAGAGGAGTAGGATGATTTTGGATCACCTGATAACATCTCTCAGATAAGAACAGAACAATATAGAAACCTAAGCCTTCCTTGATCAGCCAGGTGACAAGCACAACGTGGTCAGTGAGGCTACTGAGCACTTGTCTTAGTGGGGTTCACCTCCCAGGGGAGAGGCTCTACCCCAGACTTGGCAGATAAAGACCCACCCCTGCCCATCCCAACAGTATGATCCCACCAGAAGCTTCCCTGAGACCCACCTTGTCCGGAGTCAGGAGGGACTTCACCCCAAAGCTCATACAGCCAATGAGCCTGCTAGGTCTGGGAGAAGAGAAGCCCAAGTTAGCACCTTCTCCTGGGACTATCTCAGAGGCTAGTTACGAAGCATAAAGGTTTGCCTGATGCAAAGCACTATCACTTACATCATCTTATTTGACCCTTCCAACTTTCTGAGATCAGCTAAAGAAGAGTCATCATCTCCATTTCACAGAGGGGAGAAAAACAAAGGTTTTCTGCTGGAGCCCACCCCATGGGAAACCCAGACATCCTCCACCTCTGTGCAGCATGCTCTCCACCAATCACAGAGGCTCACAGCTTTGAACCACTCCGGTGCTGAGGAGATCTGAGGAGCTGGTCCCCATGGGAAATTTCAGCTCTCACATAAGTGGTAAGAAAACAACTTATGAGACTTCAAGCTCAAGAAGCATGGGGCAAAGTGCAGGCAAGACCTAGACAGTTCTTGAAGGGCACCAGATCAAGGTGTGAACATAAAAAAAAAAGTCACCCCATACCAATGTGACCAGGTCGTCAGGTGGGCAGGTGGTATGAGTCAGGCTACATGGAAATAGGGTGAGGGATAGAGTCCAGTAGGGACCATTTTGGTTGGAAGGAATTCAAAGTTCCTGAAGAATGTCCACTGTTCCACTAGCATTTCCAACAGCTGGAGACTATTTAATATTCAGCTCAACTCACTGAGTTGGAACTGACTCAGAACTGACCCTCCATTGGGTTTCAGAGGTTGGAAACTGCCCGTTTTTCTCCATCAGAGTCACTGGTGTATTCAAAGTGCCAGAGAGGTACAGCTCCCTATGGACAAGGTCACCAGAGCATCCTGAGTAATTCTTAGCAGCATTTCATAATAATGGCTTCATTTCATTTTCATAAAATGCAAATAAATAATCTTGTTATTGTGAGAGGAAAGGCTATTTATAAATCTTGTAGATGAATGAGAAAAATAGCAGTGACATGACTATTGTCGCTGCGGTTGTTATCAGATGCCCTGGAGTCAGCCCTAACTCACAGCAGCCCGAAGTACAACAAAACTAAACGCAGCCTGCTCCCCTCCATCCACACCATCTCCGCTGTGCTCAAACCCACTGTTCCTGATGCTGTCAGTTCATCTCGCTAACGCTTTTCCTCTGTTTCACTGACCTTCTGCTTTTCCAAGCTTGGCACCCTTCTCCAAGAATTGGCCCCTCTTGACAACATGTCAAAAGAATGTGAGACAGAAATCTCACCATCTTAGCCTCTAAGGAGCATCCTGGCTGCATTTCTTCCTAGATTAATCTGCTCTTTTGGCTGTTCATGGGATATTCAATATGAAATCACTAACAATCCTTGTAGCTTACTAGTAGGTGGCATTACCTGGGATTTCCAGTTGTCAAATTTTCTACAGGGAACAAGCACTTCTTTTGTCATTGGGGGGTGGGGGAGAGGTAAAAGTATATTTGTAAGCACTTCTATTCTACCATCCCCTCCTCTATCCTAACACTAGCGTTGTTCATTCAACTAGAGTTGGTTCTTATTTCCCTGCTCTCCTGGTCACTTTCATGTTGTTGTTGTTGTTATGTACCATCAAGTCAGAACTGATCCATAGCTGACCCTCTGGAAGGATTTCAGAGGCAGTTAATCACATGAGAGGAGGCTGCTCTTCTAGTGGATTCGAACCATGTGTCTCTGGGATTGCAGTGCATCTCCTTACCACAAGGCCACCAGGGCTCCTTTGATAGTTTGATGTAATAGCTTAATTGAACAGTTCTTAATCAGGAAGCAGCAGGGCTATTAAGAATGGCACCAAACCCTGGTGACTGAATATCTGTAGAGCCCACATGGAAGAGAGATTTGGCACCTTCTGTGGGAGGCACAATACCAAAGGCAAAGGTAGAACACACACCTGGCAGTGTGCTTTCCGGGATCTGGTCTATAAGAGGCTGAGCGAGAGTAGCAGTTCTAACCAGAGGTATACACAGTAGAATCATCCAAGAAAGCTGGCCAACAGCTGTCCACTGGCTCCTGGGGATTCAGATTCAGTAGGTCCAAGTGGGGTCTCAGAAGGGAATTTGGAGAAGGTTCTCCAGGCACACTCTACATTCACTTGTTTCTCCTAGACATATCTGTTTATTCTTTTGGCAGCCCACAGAATATTCAGTATTTTTCTCCAACGCCACAATTCAGAGGCATTACTTACTGTTCCAATTTATCGAAAGCATTTAAAAACACCAAGATTTGGATCAGGCAAATCTTAAGTCTTTAAACCGATAGCCTTGTCCTCTAGCAATTTACAGAGATCCTTGAAACAGAGTTTCCCAATGCAACATGTTTTGGGGCATTGTCTTATTTCTATTTCTTGGCTGGTGCTGCCACAGATGTTGATTGTGGATGCAAGTAAAATGAAACTATGACAATTTCAATCTTTTCTCAATCTGTCATGTTGCCTACTGTTTCAGTGGTGAGTTTTGTTTCCTTCCTGTTGAGACATAATCCATTTGGAAGTCTACTTTCTCTTATATTCTTCAACAGTAATAACATTCAAAGAAGGTGATGTGACCATCTCAGTAGGAGTACTCATTCATAGCCACCGCCCCAGTGCGCCACCAAAACCAAACAGGAGCCCTCTTGTAAATGGCCAAGTCAGCACGAACCAAGGACAGACACAGTGACCAAAGTCTCAGACACTGAGCTGAGCTGCCATTCCAGCCAAGCTTTGTCAAGACTGCCAACCTCCTTGTCATCAACTTCTTTTTGTTTTTCAGTCTCTATGAGAATCCAGTCTGTAACTGGTGTCCACCCTTCCTTGCCGTACAAGTTTCTTTCATTCTGGGCATGGCTCTGATATTCTGTATCTCACCAGGATCTCTTAACTGTAATAAATGCTGCTTCTTTCCGCTCCTCAGAAAGTGGCATCGTCATCCCCTGGTGCTTAGAGAATGCTAAATGGCTAATAGCCCTCTAAACTCAGCTTCCTGCTAAGGGGCCTCCAACGATTTCATGATCATTCACACAGAGTAAATTGTCACAATTAACGTCCACAAACAGGAACCTCAAAGTGTCCTTCAAAGTGCCACTTCTCAAAAGTCAGTTTTTGAAAATTCTTTAGAGGAAAAAAAACTTTCACATGCAACCTCAGTGCAAAGCAATACACCCTACAGTCACAAACGTTATTCCCAAACACTGCCTGGAATTCTGCTAGATCCAAAGGCTTAGGGATCAAGCCTTATCCACCTCTGAGTGCCAAGTCCAGAGTGCTAGACACAGTGCACCCAGAGACAACGTGACAAATGGATGAATCCATCATGTCCATGGCTGGCAGTTGCTGGGCAAGAAGCTGCCACTGTCTTGTGAAGGAAACAAGACGGCCTGCAAGGATTTAAATAGCAGTTCAAGACAGCAATACGGGCGCTGTCACAAGACATGGCGAGATTGACAGATAGATGAACAGTGCAGCCAAAAAATGCTGAAAGCTCAGAGAGGCAGGAGGTAGATTAGGGCAGAGGTGCTCAAAGCAGACATAATGAGTTAAGTCAGAGATAAGGAAAGAAAGAACATTTAAGGCAGAGGGAACCGTCCGTACAAGCAACCAGTGGTTAGACTTCATGGAGCACCCGTGGGCTCAATTTTCTTTTTAGCATAGGGTTGAAGACATCCTGCAAGAGGACAATGCACTGTATTTAAGGAGTGTACTTTCCATCTCTTATGGAGGCAGTGGGGAGAGCATAAAGAGACCTGGTAGTGCTGTGGTTAAAATGTTTAGCTACTAATCCAAAAGTTGGAAGTTCAAACCTCTTGGCCACTCCTTGGAAGATGTGACAGTAAGCCTCCATAACAATCACAGCCTTGGACATCCTTCGAGGTCATTTTCTGACGTTGTGATGTGTGTTTTTGAGTCAGAACCAGCTTATAGCTGACGCTCCAGCACGTTTCAGAGGCTGTTAATCTCATGGGAGGAGCAGCTGATGGATTCGAACTGCCTGCCTTCCGGTTGGCAGCACAACTCGTTTATCACTAGGTCACCAGAGCACCCTCATGAGTTTCTAAGGACTTATAAAATACTCCTTAGAGGCAAAGATAGTGAAGCTTTCTCTCATATACTTTGAGAATGTTAGGAGGGACTATTCCTGGGAGGGGCACAAGATGCCTGGAAAGGCAGAGGGTCAGTGAAGGACAGGAAGACCCTCAAAAAGATGAACTGACACAGTGCCTGCAGCAAAGGGCTCAAGCGTGGCAGATGAAGTGTGAAGGTGGCGCAGGCTTAGATGGGTTTAGATCTGCTGCTCATACGCTCACTGAGTCATACTCAATTCAACGGCATCTAACAATAATAAATTATTTCTAGGGGAGCTCGGGTGGTGTAGTCTCTAGTGAGTTGCACTGCTAACCCAGAGGTGGCACCACTCCAGCAGTTCAAATCCAGCAATGGCTCCAAAGAAGAAAGACGCACAATCTCCTCCTATGCAATTTATACTCTCAGAAATCCAGGGGAGGGCCAGCTCTAAGTCGGTTCCAACTCAAAGGCATCGAGTTTGAGTTTTGAGCTTAAACTATTTCTGTAACAATATTATACCACTTAGGCTAAATTTAATTTGGTGGCCTAAACTGAATATCCATTTTCCATGCATGAGACTGAAAGCTGTGCCACCGGTGTTTCAAATGCCAAAGTCATCCAGGGTAGACAGGCCCTGTAGAGCTCCCAGACTGAGACAGACTAAAAAGGAGGACTGGTCATCCACTTCCAAAACAGCAGGACTTCACAAACCTTATGAACTGAGTGAGACTTTAGCATGTGAAAAATGGACCCCCCAGAAATTCAGTTATTACTTGCATAGAAGAGTGCAGTCTTCAATTACACACATTTTAAAAGACCACAATGTGGAACATAACATTATGAGTCTCTTCAAGATTGTTCTCTCGCCTGAATTCTGAAAACACCATGATTAATAACTTCATTTTGGCTTTTACCGTATCATCAAACAGAACTTTTAAATAGCTTAGTGTCATATTCACTGTTATCAAGGAATTACTGTCAATATTCTACATGTGACAATGGCCCTGTAGCTATGTGTTTTAAATTCATCTTTTAAAAATGTACACAGAAAACCCAGTTGGTAGATGGAATTTGGTCCAGGACTTAAGAACAATAAATGACATAGCTGGGCCTCTACATCTTGTGGTTCCTAACCTTTATACTATAATAGACAAAGTGCTAGTCAATAGG
>NW_006399842.1:13096574-13143964 GCF_000299155.1 Elephantulus edwardii
ATGACTCAGTATATTCCTTCCATCTTCTTTTGATACATCCTGGATCATTTAACATTCTGCCTAAAGCATCCTTGATTGTAGCAACTCGAGGTTTGAATTTGCTCTTCAGTTCCTTAAGCTTAAGAAATGCTGAACGAGTTCAGCCCTTTTGATTTTCCAACTCTAGCTCCTCGCATATTTCAATGTAGTATTTTGCTTTGTCATTCCGTGCTGCCTTTTGGAATCTTCTGTTCAGCTCTTTAGTGTCTTGGATTTTTCCTTGTGCTTTGGCTTCTCTTATACAATACTTCCTACTTAGGGAAATAAATAGTTTTGAAATAATAGCTCACAGAACCTCAGTGTTGAAAGAAATCTTAGAGATGACTGTATTTTACAGACAAGGAAAATGAGGAATACAGAGAGGAAGAGACTTATCCTCAGCCCCACGCAAACTATATCTAAACCAGGCTTGGTGTCCCTCAGATCACTCTGTGAGTACTGTGGTGGTTGTTATATGCTATCGAATCAGAATCAACTCATAGCTGACTGTCCAGTGGCTTTCCTAGGCTATGAATCACATGGGAGGAGCAGCTGGTTGATTCGAACCACATGCCTTTGCGTTGGCAGCCCAACTCCACACTACTCAGCCACCAGAGCTCCCTCCTGTGGGTACTAAATGGGTTAAAATCAGCTGGCCCTTCCCTGGGGCTTCTATTCACATCACCTTTGTCCCTTTAATAAATGTTATAGCCATCACAATTTATGAAACAGATAATTCTGTTTTATCTCTTAGTTTCATTATGCCACCACCACACATTTAGTTGTCCAAACTACTCTATATATGCCGTGAGAGAAGTAGCTGAAATCTGAGGAATAAGCGCATTGAAAGAGAAAGAACATGGCTTTGGGGTCACTTACCTCCTGAGGAGGTGGTCAGCTATGCTGGAACCTGAATACAAATACTTTATTTTTATGCAGTTGTTAAAGCGATTAGCTGCTAATCAAAAGGTTGGCAGTTCAACCCCCTCTGGCCACTCCTCAGAACAAAGACGTGACAGTCAGTTTCCATACAAATCACAGACTTGGAAACCCTTTGAGGTCATTCTCCTCTGTCCCCAGGGCCACAATGGTCAGAATCAACTTAGCAGCAATGAGTTGTTGTTGTTGTTGTTGTTGTTGTTGTGCTATTACGATAGAACCAACTCATAGTTGACCTCCAGCAGGTTTCAGAAGCTGTAAATCACATGGGAGGAGCAACTGGTGAATTCCAACTGCCTGCCTTAGTGCTGGCAGTGCAACTCCTTTATCATTAGGTCACAGAGCACTCCAGTGAGTTTTTAGGAAGTTCTAAAGTGCTCCTTAGAGGCAAAAATGACGCTTCATCTGACATACTTTGGGCACGGTGTTAGGAGGGGCCAGGCCTTGGAAACGGACATAATTCTTGGAAAGGTAGAGGGTTAGCAAAAGAGAGGAAGAACCTCCTGAGATGGACTGACACAATGACTTGGTAGTGGTCTGGTTTATTAAACAGATTAAATGAGAGAATGCATTTACCTCTCCTGGGATTTTACTGTTGTTATTAGATGCCACTGAGTTGAGTACAATTCATGGTGACCCTATGAACAACAGACCTCAAGTGTGTCCTATCTTGCCATCTTCAGGATCTCTAACACTCTTAGGCCCATTGTTATAGTCACTGTGCCAGTCTATCTCCTATCAAAGATTATCAAAGGAAAAATTGGGGCCAATTATGTGCTGTTATATGGTTTTCACCCTAATGCACTTATTTCCTCTATGCACTGTGCATGTTATACGCACATTATTTCCATGGGTGGATTATATGCAAAAATGTTTTACATGGACTTGGTGGCAAACTGCCCAAATCTTCATCTTGTTTCTACTACCTCCTGGTTGTGTAACTTTGGGCAAGTTACTTAGCTTCTATGCAACTCTTTCCTTGGCCATTAAAGAGAGACAATGATAAAATCTATTCTCTACAGTGCTCTGAGGATGGAGATATGGAGATAATGCATGGAATGTGCTTATATTAATGTTCACACATAGTTAATGCTTAATAAGTATGAACTACCATTATATAAACTCAGGCAGGTTCCACTGCCTCCATCAGCCTCAGTGTCTTCTGTGCAGAAAGAGCCTATATGTAATAACTCTAACTTTCAGAGCTGTAAGAGGATGAAATGAGATAATGTATATAAACTGCTTGGCACAGAGGAGAGTTCAATAAACATGTGTCTCCTTCCTTCCATACTCGTCATTCATGTTGATGAGTTCAATGTCTGTCCTTCAAAGATGCACAAAGATGCACAATTTGATCTGAGAGCATTCAGCAAGGCAGAGGTTTCCTGAAATTCCTCTGTTGGCCTCTTTAGCTCAGAGGCCTTCCCGGTCAGAAGGAGATCGATGTCACACTCCCACCTGCAGAGCCAGCCTCGGCAGTGCTGACAGCATTAGCAGGGCCATCTGTCCCTAAAGTGAGCCTGTTCAGGTTTGCTCTGTCCCTCTGAGCTTTGGGATGGGACTGTGGCTATGAGTTTAACTGTGTTTTGTTTAATAGGGAATCTCACTTTCCCAAAATAGGCAACAAGTTGAGAAACTTGAGCCTCAACACTGTCTCAACAGTGAGCCTCTGTCACACTTTCTCCAGCCTCGCCGGCTATAAGAAAACTCAAACACCATGCACTGCATTACTGGTTTCTCCAGCAGCATTCTGCCCTGCATTCTGCCCTCTTCCTTTCGCCTGGCAGGAGGGAAGAACTCAATGGAGAAATCAGCTCCTCCCACAGCTGGGTGCCTGCTTCCAGCACCTGCTCCCATCCCTGCTTCCCCCAGTGCCCTTGATGCCTGTCCTTCTGTTTCTATCACACCTCTGTCTTTTCCAAGGCTTTGTCTCCCTTTGCCCATCCCTTTAAAGACAGGATTCTGCCCACGGTCCTTGACACTCATTGCTAGGCATGAGTGATCTGACCTTCTCAGACTTTCAGTCCCTGCCTTTATGTGTTGGCTCTCACCAGCTCAAAACTCTCCCCCGAGCTCTAGATCCACAGACAGTCTCTTCCTGCACTGCTTTCACCACTGTCCTTCAGGCTCCTCTACCTCACCATATCAAAAGATGAGCTCACCTTACCCCTCTGAACACATTCTTAATAGGGACTCCATCATTTATCCAGGGGCTATCCATGACTTCACCTGTGGTTCTCACAACCAAGAGGAGAATCACTCAGTAGTTTCTGTTGTTAAGCTCATCAAGTCACCTCTGACTTAAAGCAATCTGGGTGCACGAGAACGAAACTCTGCCAATTCTATGCCATCCTCACAATCTCTGCTATGTTTAAGGTCATTGCTGCTCTCACTGTGTCAATTCATCTCCTGAGGGTCTTCCTCTTTTTTGCGGACCCTTTTATCTTCTAAGCATGACATCCTTTTCCAAGGACGAACCATTCCTGTTAAAATGCTCAAAGAATGTGAAATTGCCTCACCATCCTTGCTTCTAAAGAGCACTATGATTGCACTTCCTTCCAGACAGGTTCGTTTGTCCTCTAGGCAATCCATGATACAGTCATTATTATTATTATCAGCACACAGTTCAAAGGCAACAATTCTCTCTTCCTTACTCATTGTCCAACTTTCACATGCATATAGAGCAACTGAAATTACCATAACTTGGATGGTTGTTGCTGTTTTTGTTAGGTGCCATCGAGTACAAATCATAGCGATCCTGTGAACAGTGGAACTGAACCCCACCCTATCCTGTGCCATCTTCACACTTCCTGACACACCATTGTGGCAGTCACCATGTCAATCCACCTGGAAGAGGGTCTTCCTCTCCTTCTCCAACCCTCCACCCTTTCAAGCATAATGTCCCTCTCCAAGGAATAGCCCCTCCTAGCAACAAGCCTGAAGCATGTGAGGTGAAGCCTCATCATACTGGCCTTCAAAGAGCAATCACTGCACCCTTTCTAAAACATATGTGTCTGTCCTTTTGGCTGTCAGTGCTCTTCTCCAACTCCATAGCTCAAAGGCATCAATTCTTCTTCTGTCATCCCTATTAATTGTCCAACTCTCAAGTGCATAGCAAGGAATCAGAAAGATTGAATCAGATGCACTTTAGTCCTCAAACTGATCTCATCACTCTTCAATAATTTGGAGAGATCCCTAACTGCAGACTTTCCCAGTGTGATGCATCTCCTTATTTCCTGACTGCTGGTACCAAGGGTGTTAATTGTGGATCCAAGTAAGATGAAGTTGTTGCTAGTTTTAGTCTCCTCTCCATCTATCATGATGTTGCCTATTGGTCCAGTAGTAAAAATCTTTGTTTTCTTGACATTGAGATGCGATCCATGTTGAAAGCTGCTTTCCTTGATTTTCTCCAACAAGTGCTTACAGTCCTCCTCACTTTCAGCAAGCTTTGGTTTGGTGCACCTTAATCTTTAAAGTGATTTCCTTGCTCTTTAGCACATTATTTTAAAACTTTTTTTCTTTTTATTATTACTGATAGCCCTGCAGGGCTGACTTATTGAATTCTGTGACATGGCCTCAAGGAAACAGAAGCTGCAAAGAAGATTTCCCAAGCCATCTGATGTCACAACCTATCTCATTGTCTGATGCCACCACTTACCTCGCTCACAAGCTGATTCCCACCTGACAGCATCAGCAGTGAGCGCCACAGCAACAGCCGATCAGCAAGCTACACAACCACTTCCTCTGCCAAGAGACTGCCTGCTTAACAGCATCACCAGCCATCATGCAACAGCAACAGTAGCCACAGTCAATCAGCAAGCTACATGACCACTTCCTCTGCCAAGAGACAGCCCCTTCCCACCAACTCATTAGAAGATGGTTCACCTTCATGCCACACGCAACTTCTCTGCCCTTCCTCTCCCTCTCTAGCCTGGGACTATGAACCTTGCCCAAGAACCCCCAATAAAAAGCTTCTTTGCTTACCTTCCGTTTCCATGCCTGCTTTACATAACAATTTTTTTAATGAATATTTTAACAAAAGTTTACAGAAAACTTGGATTCCCATTCATTCATTCATTGTTACACATTTCCCCCCCTTAGTACTTTAAAGCAGTCTTTGGAAGCAGATTTGTCAAGAGCAATGCATTATTTGATTTCTTTACTACTGCTTGCATGGATATTGATTATGAATCCAAGTAAAATGACATTTTTTTACAACTTCAATCTTTTCTCCATTAATCATGGCATTCTTTATTATCCAGTTATGAGGGGTTTGTTTTATTATGGTGAAGTATAATCCATACTGAAGGCTACAGTCTTTGGGTTTCCTCACTCCTTTGCATCAAGTCTTCATTCTTTGCAAGCAATCACTCAATACCACTGGCTTCATCTTCTAAATATGTCCTGGATCTGTTTCCCTGCCACTAACCATGTCATTTCTCACTCAGATTACAGCAAGAATCTTGTCATTTCTCCTCAATCTAAGCCCATCTCCCAAAGACCTACCAAAAATAACAGATACTAAAATGCATATCTGTACTTGTCATTCCCCTGCTCAAAATCCTTTGGTGTCTCTGCATCACTAGAATCCTAAATGCTAAACTGGCTGCATAAAATGGATACTCTGGAAACTGGATTAAATTCAGATTTAATCCATCTGAGGCAGCATCTGGACAGCTGCATCTCAGGTGATTCTGATGCATAGCGAGGATCAAACACCACAAGCCAGTAGGAGAAAACTCAAGCTTCTAACAGAATCTCCATAACCATCTGATTTAGTTTACGGCAACATCTTCACCTTAACTTTAGCCAGACCCTCCTTGTACTTGACCCAAGACCAATACCAGTGAATGAGCTGGCAGATACTGCCCCACACCACCCTTACCCTGTTCTGCCTTCTACCATTGCCTTCACGAGCTTTTTGTTCTGTCTGTCTGCTTAGTGTTGAGTGTAAGGACTCTGGGGTCCAGCTGCCTGGTTCTATTCTGGCTCTCCTGTTTACTGTGTGTGACCTTGGAGAAGTTCCTAACCATTTATAGCTCCTGTTTCCTCTTTTTGAAAACTCAGAACCAAAAACATACTCTTATTATGTTTTAAGAATAAAATTATAGAGGGGGGGCTTAAACATAGGGTCTCACAATTTGATGGGTGGAGGGGGAATTGATAAAGGAAAGGGGAAACATCCAGTGTGAAAAATTAATGTATATGAATTTGTAGGTAAACCACTATAAAATATTTTTTAAAAAAAGACTCAAATTATAATGAGATGTGAAAAGACCTGATTTATAAAACCAAAAAGGAAAAGCATATCTCTCAAGCTAAAAGATCTAAAGAAAAAGCAAATGCAAGCCTTAAGTTGTAATATTGAAGGATTATATAAGCAACATTTAATTACAAGGAAGCATCAAAGTATATGGCGGGGGACGGGAAGATGATGATGATGATAGAAGGAATACACAAAGTTACAAAAAGGAATTGATCAAAGTACAATCATTTCAGAAGGAAATATATGACCAAGATCCAATGATACTGAAGAAAGAAGCCCAAGCTACACTGAAGGAACTGGTCAAAAACAAGGCCCTAGAAATTGATGAGATACCAACTGAGTTGTACAAGCAAAAAGGTGAAATGCTGGAAGCTTTTCCTTCCACATCAATGTCAAGAAATGTGGAAGACAGTTACCTGGCCAAATGACTGGAAAAGAAATAAATTCATGGCCATTCCAAACAAAGGTAAGTCAATGTTGTTGTTGTTGTTATGTGCCGTCGAGTCGCTTGCAACTCATAGCGACCCTATGTACAACAGCCCTAAACTCCGCTCTGTCCTGTGCCAATCGCACTGTCTCTGACACTCCGATTCCAATTATCTCAGTCACCGAATCAATCCACCTCATAGAGGGCCTTCCTCTCCTGCGCCCTCCCTCCAGCCTCCCAAGCATGATGTCCCTCTCCAAGGACCGGTCTCTCCTCACAACATGTCCAAAGTATTTTAGACGGAGCCTCAGAATCCTTGCCTCCAAGGAGCCACCCAGTTTAACCCTTTCCAGGACAAATCTGTTTGTTTTCCTAGCAGTCCATGGTATTCTCAATACTCTTCTCCAGCACCACAACTCAAAGGCATCAATTCTCCTTCTATCCTCCATGGTCATTGTCCAACTCTCTGATGCATAACAAGTGATTGCGAAGACCATAGCCTGTATCAGATGCACCTTAGTCTCCAGAGAGACACCATTGCTCTTCAGTACTTTGGAGAGGTCCCTAACAGCAGACTTTCCCATGGCAATGCGCCTTTTAATTTCCTGGCTGCTGGTGCCAAGACTGTTGACTATGGAGCCAAGCAAACTAAAGCTGTGTACAATCTCAATCTCTTCACCATCCATCCTGATGCTGCCAATTGGTCCAGTGGTGAGAATCTTTGTCTTCTTGACATTGAGCCTCAATCCATATTGTAGGCTGCAGTACTTGACACCCTGCAGCAGGCGCTTCAGGTCCTCTTCAGTTTCAGCAAGCAGGGTTGTGTCATCCGCCTAACGCAGGTTGTTGATAAATCGTCCACCAATCTTGACCCCACATTTCTCCTCATAGAGCCCAGCCTCCCGGATAATATGTTCTGCATATAAGTTGAAAAGGTATGGAGATAGGATGCATCCCTGGCGTACGCCCTTCCCAATTTTGAACCATGCAGTGTTCCCTTGCTCTGTTCTGACGACTGCCTCCTGGTACAAGTATAAGTTTCGCATTAGAACGATCAAGTGTTCTGGGATTCCCATTCTTCTCAGAGTCAGCCATAGTTTGTTATGATCTACACAGTCAAATGCCTTTTCAAGCAAAGGTAAGTCAATAGAATGTAGAAATCATAAAACAATATTATTAATACTATATGCTGGAGAAGAGTCTTGAACATACCATGGACCACCAAGAAAACAAATAGGTCTATCTTAGAGAGTGTACAATCAAGTTTCTCCTTGGAGGCTAGAATGTTGAAGCTCCATCTCACATACTCTGGGCACGTGGCCGTGAGGGATCAGTTCTTAGAGATGGGCATCATGCTTGGAAGGGTAGACGGACAGTGCAGGAGAGGAAGACCCCAGATAACATGGATTGATACAGTAACTGGGGCATTGAGGGTAGGTGTGTCGGAATCAGTGAGACTGAGTCAGGACAGGGCAGGCATTAGAGCTGCTGTACATAGGGTCACCATGAGTCGCAGGCAACGCACATAACAACAACAATAACAATAACTACAAAATACAAATAAGATTATGTTGAGGATAATTAAAAAACAGTTGCATTTCAGCCAGAGACAACTATAATTTCAAGCCAGATTCGGAAGAGGATAAGGAATAAGGAATACCATTGCTGATGTCAGATGGACCTTGGCTTAACACAGAGAATACCAGAAAGATGCTTACCTGAATGCAAAGGCATTCAACTGTGTGGCTCATAACAAATTATAGATAACATTTGTTAGACCCTAGGCAATCATTCAAGAAGAGCAAGGTGGATATTTTGTGGTTTAAAATTAGAAAAGTTATGCATCAGTATTGGATCTTTTCATCATACTCTGAATGTTGAGCAAACAAGCTAAGAAACTCAACTATGTGAAGAAGAACACAGAATCAGAATTTTAGGAGGACTCATTAACAACCTTTGATATGTAAATGACACAACCTTGCTTAGTGAACATGAAGTAGACCTGAAGTACTTACCAATGAACCCCAAAGAATACAGCCTCCAATAAAGATTATACCTTAACATAAAAGAAAACAAAAATCCTTCCTACTGAACCATGAACACCTTGATAAATGTACAAAATACTGATGTCATAGAAGATTTCATTTTACTTGAACCCACAAGCAATGTCCTCTGAACCAACAGTCAAGAAAGCAAACACAAACAACTCTGAGATATTATCTCATCCCAGTAACAATAGCAAAGTTCAACAGAGCAGCAAACAACAATGCTGGCGAGGTTCAGAGCCTGGAACCGTAATTCACTGCTGGTGGGACTGTAAAATGGCGCAACCACTCTTGAAGGTAGTATGGCACTTTTTCAAAAAGTTGGAAATAGAAAAAACATTTTTGTATTCTTTTTTTTTTAAAAAAAAAATAACATTTGACTCAGCAGTTGCTCTACTGGAAATATACCCTAAAGAAACCAGAATCGCTACCCAAACAGATATATATACACACCCATGTTTATTGCTCTGTAGTTCGCAATAGCAAAGAGATGGAAGCAACCCAAGTGCCCATCAACAAATGAATGGATAGAGATGCTGTGGTATATTCACACAATGGAATACTACACAGCACTGAAAAAACAAGGAACTTATTAAATATTATACAAAATGGGTGATCCTGGAGGACATTATGATGAGTGAAATATCTCAGTCACAAAAGAACAAATACTGCATAATGCCACTGTTATAAAACACGACTGACATGGGGGTTGAGGGAAAACTAAAGTAAGAGGGGATAAATAATGAACACTGCATTTGAATCAATGAGGGAAAGAACTGTCTGCAATAAATATGTTGTTGTTGTTATGTGCCGTCGAGTCGTTTGCGACTCATAGCGACCCTATGTACAACAGCCCTAAACCCTGCTCTATCCTGTGCCAATCGCATTGCCTCTGACACACCCATCCCGATTACCCCAGTCACTGAATGCAGTAAATACATGATTAGGTATTATTTACATGACAACAGTCCAGAATAAGAGGTGCATAGCAAAATGGACTAGGGAGGCGGGAGGGAAGAAATTGTACAACAATGAAAGAATCTTTTTAAAGAGAAAAGTGAACTGGGGGTAGGGAAGAAAATGTGCAAAAATGAATGAATGGAAATCCAAGTTTCCTGTAAACTTTCATTAAAATATCAATTAAAAAAATAATAACATATTGTTATTATGTGCCATTGAGTCACACTTGACCCACAGCTGACCGTCCATTTTCAGAGGCAGTAAATCACACAGGAGGAGATTGCCATTCTCCTTTGGTGGAGCAGCTTCTTATCACTAGGCCATCAAAGCAACAGAAAATCTGTTGTTGCAAAACCTCTTTAAAGGGTTAAAAAGCAAAGATTCTACTACTTAGGACTAAAGTGTGCCTGATCCGAGCCATGCAATTAATTGCCTTATATGCATGTGAAGGTTATACAATTAACAAGAAAGACCACAGAAGAACTGATGCATTTTAATTATGGTATTGGTGAGAAACACTGAATATACTATGGACCTTCCAGAACAAATGAGTCTGTCTTACAAGAACAGCCAAAATACTCCTTCTTAGAGGCAAAGATGGCTAGACTTTTGCCTCACATAATTTGGACATGGGGAACTCTAGTGGCCTAGTGGCAAAAAGCTGCATCACAATCCTGAAAGCACATGGTTTGAATCCCACCAGTTGCTCTACAGGAGAAGGATGGGCAATCTCCTCCCATGTCATTAACTGCCTCTGAAAACCCACCAATCGGTTCCGACTTGATGGTACACAACAACAAAAATAGGAGGACCAGTACCTGGAAAGAAACCCCATGCTAGGTGGAGGGCAGATGACTGTCAAAAGATGGATTGACACAGTGACTGAAATAATGGGCTCACACAGAGCAGTGATTGTGTGAATGATGCATGACCAGATAGAGGTGAATTTGGTTACACATGGGGTCATTACTGAGTTGGAGCTGACTCAACAGCACTTAATAACAAGAATTAAATGAGAAAATGTACCACTAATTCCTGGCTGACATTAAGCATCCAGTAAAGGATTGCTTTTGTTATCATGGGGGTGCTTTTCATCCAAACCCCTAAGTCTCTATCTATGAGCTCCTTGAAAGTAGGATGGTGTCTGATTGATCTATTTTGAACCCCAACGCCTAAAACAATGTATTGTAACCCAGAAAATAGTCAAATCAAATTAAATTAGAGTAGTCTTAGATACCATTGGATCATTTTATGATAAAAATTTCATGGGTATTAAATACAAATCATTCATTTTCAAGATTGAAAATGAGCCAACTTTAAAAAGCAGACTGGCTAACAAAATTTAGAGGATTGTAAAACATTCAAGTCCAAAATTATTTTCTAGATCTTAATTGTTGATTGCCGTCGAGTCAAGCACAACTCATAGTGACCCTATGAATACAAGACCTGAAGCCTTTCTATAACTATTGTTGTTTCTCAAAGTTCATAGAGTTTCCAGAGGCATGTTGTTTAGGCAGTGGATGCCACTCCTGCTTCCAAAGTCTGAGTAGATGAGTTGAACCAATTTTCAGTTATCTGTACCCTTCTTCAATCACCACTTGATCCTGTGGTCACTGGTCTTTGGGTCTCCAATATTTCCTGGGCCACACTCTTGCTGCTCACAATGAACCACAGGTGAGAAATGGCCCTGAAAGGTTTTGTTTCTTTATGTTCCAAATAGTCAATTGTTCTCATCCCTTGCCTCAGATGTCAATTCTCACTCAACCTTGCCCATAAGCCTCTTCTGCTCAGGACTAACCAGGATTACTAATGACTGCATCTGCTGTCATTAGGGAGCTCTAGTGGCTTAGTGGTAAGGAACTGTGCTGCCAACCCAAAGGTACATGGCTTGAATCCACCAGCTGCTCCTCCCAGGCAATGCACTGCCTCTAAAACTCGCTGGAGAGTCAGCAGTTCCAGCCTGATGGTATATAAGAGTATCTGCCATACTGTGCCCAACCTACCAATATTCCTGCCTTCTAACATTCGCCCATGCTGAGTCCCTGTTTGGAATGCCCTTTCCAACTTTCTCTACTTGCCTTATTCTTTATGTACGCCCCAAGTTCAAAATCCCATGTTTTCTATCAAGTTTTCTTTGATCATCTCAGCTCATAATGAATTCTCTTTTTTCCACACTTACTGTCCATACAGCTCATTTTTTTATTCATTCAATCTATCAGTACTTACTGAACACCTCTGTGCTAGGCATGGGGTACACTGGTGACTGAAAGAGCAGGCTGTGCTCACAAAGCTTACAGTCCTGTGGGACCTCTGGTGGCCATGCTGTCACTGTCACTTATCTCCTTGCAGTGCCCGGTGTCCCTCAGTGTTCACTGGTCACACTGATGACAGGATCCACTCTTTTACCGTCTCCCCATCATCAGACACAAGGAAGCTGACTAGCATCATGATTCCTTGCTGTCAGTGCTCAATGAATGTTCACTCCCAACATGATTGTTAGTTATCAGTAAGCACTACTTAAGTCCCTGCTGTATGCCAGTCATGTGACTGCCTTCCGCTAGTCCAGGGCAGGATCTCCCTTCCTGCCTCGCAGTCCTCCTGACCTGGAGTCACTTGCTCTGTTCCACACAGCAACCAGAAGACGCTTCTGATCATCTTCTTCTTGGACAGGACTGTGGAGCAAATCAGATGATTAAGGGGTTACAGTAGGGCCAAGAAGTAGGACAGAAGCCATGGGGCTCGTGATCATTGCAAATATTGGAAGAAATCTAACTATCCAACCCCAGGGAACTGGTTAAACAACCCATGATATAAACAGTGTCTTGCTGAAAGCAAAGAGGACTGGAAGCACTTAGTGATGAAGATCAGAGACTACAACTTTCAGAAGGGATTACATCTCAACAGAAACACAAATCCTCACAACCAGATGAATTAGCAACATAACTAATATAGCAACACAACCATAATAGCTAAGATAGATAGATAGATAGACAGACAGACATATATAGATATATACTATACATTATCACCTATTACATGTAGCAATGCATGATAACTAATAACAACAAATTAAGGGGTAATAGAACAAAATACCACTCATTTTCCCTAAAAGGACAAAATGCCCATTACCTTCCCAGTGGCCGCAGAGTTCAGAGAAGGGGGAAAGAAAGAATAATAAGAGTCACAATAATAGCTGCCACTCCGCTGGGCATTGTGTTATACTGTCTCATTTACACCTCCCAGCTTGCTGCAGCTGCTACTATTATTAGCCCCATTTCACAAATAAGGAAGCTGAGGCTCTGAGAGGTCAGTGAGGTTAAAAAAAAAAGAGGAGGAGGGTGGGGCACAAAACATCGCTCAGCTTGGAAAATTCCTTCTGCTGCTAGAGGAGAAAGCTTGGCCCAAGGCACAGTGGGAAACTGTCTGCTCTTTTCAGGGGCTGCCAGCCTCAGGCTGGGCACTGGAGGTGGGAAAACCAGCCAAATGATACCTTATCACTGTGGACCTCACTGCTGGGCTCAGTGCCACCGATGCAAGGACACAAGTGAATGAGAAAACAAAGACATCCTTTAGAAGTCACTGTGTTTCTGCTTAGATCTAGCACTAGATTTGGCAAAGGGAGCTATTTCCAGATAACCACTCCTTCCCGCTCCTCTCCAGGGCCAGCTGCACCCAATGCTTACAAGAAGAAATGCTCGTGGAAAATGGGGTCCCTGCAGCCTGGGATGGTCTGTGTCTTCTGACGGTGTGTTTGGTTGTCTTCAGGGATTAGGGAGATCTGGAATTGGAGAAAAGGAAGAATTGGCTGACCTCACACCCTAAGAGGCCTCATGATCTCTTAGGTCATCACCTAAGTCTACCAGCTGATGCTGTGCCTCTCTCAGATAAAGGATTCCTGGATGCCCTTTGGATCCGTCTCTACGGAGGACAGAGTGGAGACCTCAGTCAGACACTAGAAAAGAACCAGGAGCCCAGGGCCAGAGACATTGGAATCAAAAGCCACAACAAGGCCTCAAGGTGAGTGCTACTAGACCTACTATGAGCATAGGCCTAGCCAGAGATAGGGTACAAGCAGATGGATTTGCTAAAAAGCAAAAACCTCCTCTCATCTAAATTCCTGGCCAGATACTGAGTGTTCCCTTCACAAGAGGCACCTTACACTCAGATGCTCCACTGCAGGAGGCAATCTCCTCCTGTACCAGTTGGATCTGAATCAACAGTACACACACACACACACACACACACACACACAGAGACACACACACATAAAAAAACAAGAGGCACTTTATAGGCTTTTGGTTAAGCTTTCTAAGCATCCTTCCACCATTCCAAGCTTGATATTCTTCTCCAAGGACTGGTCCCTCCAAAGCAAAACCCATAAATAAATCAACAGTACACACACACACACACACACACACACACACACACACACACACATTTAAAAAAACAAGAGGCACTTTATAGGCTTTTGGTTAAGGTTCCTAAACTCCTTGCCCTCAAGGGTCTCCGATGTAGTCTGAGGATTTCAGGACTAATGCAGACTAGAGCACTGGGACCTGCACTCCTAGGAGGCTTCTGGCCTTTGGTTCTTGCTGAGAGCAGGCCTCTGCCTGGGTGGGACATTTGGCTTCACTGAGAAAGTCCCAACCCAGAAAGCTCTCCCAGCCTTCAGACACCTTCCCTCTGTTCTATGGCAGAACCTAGCTCTCCTACTTCCTTATATGCATAGCTTTGGGAAGAGAAAGGTTCAAATATTGCCTTTCACAAGAAGCCTTGGGGTTTTAAAAGACTGGATTTCAGTAATCTGTGTATGATCAAGATTACTCAAGATTCCAGCTCTGGCGGGAAGGAATCAGGTCAATCTAAAGGAAGGGGTGAACCCAAGCACAGAACTTCAGCAGAGTTGTCTATTAAATACCCATTGACCACACAAATGAGAAAGAAGCATCCACCTCCAATGACTCAGGTCACTGAGGTGGTGTCATATCACCCCAACCCCTCTAATGTACACCCCACCTCCAGCCCCATCGTGTACCTTCACATAGGAATCACAGACTCCAGGCTCTCTGTTCATCAGGCCTTTACCTTCTATGACTAAACAGAGAAATCAAATGTCAGGGTGGCAGGGTTGGAAAGATTATTACCTGATTTCTTCATAACCATTATTGGTTATTAATCTGTATCTGGTTTGGTCTAATCCCACCATCTCCCACACACTAGTAGCTCCCTCACTGAGACATTCATTATAGAGCCCAAACAATTTCCTGAATCTGACATCCAGAGGGAACGTAAAATTCAGCAAGTCCATCTCCTCATCTAATGGAGAAGATGAGGTTCTGAGATGGGTAAATTTAAAATGCATTAAAGCCAATCCCTTATATGCTGGGGGAAATGTAGAAGAAGAATTGCTGCCTTCAAATTGTGGTGTCGAAGAGAAGTACCGAATATCCCATGGATTATAAACCACTATATGGAAGAGATAGTCTCCTCTCATGCGATTTACAGCCTCTGAAAACCTACTGGAGGGGTCAGCTAGGAGTTAGTTCTGACTTGACAACACATAACAACATCAACACCAAAAGGACAAGGCTGCCTTTGAGGAAGTGTAACCCGGATGCTCCTTATAAGTGAAGATGGTAAAGCGTCATCTTACTTGAGCTTTGGTTGTGTTGTCAGGAGAGGCCGGTCTGTGGGAAAAGGTATCATCACGCTGGGGAAAGAGAAAGGTCAGAGAAAGAGAGAAGACCCTCAGCAAGCTGGACCGACCACACCAATGGGCTCAAGCATAAGAGAGATTGTGAGGACGATGCAGGATAGAGCAAGGTTCAGATCTCTTGCTCATCGGAATGCTTTGGACTATAGTCAACTTGATGGCACAAGTCAACAAGGGGTTGGAGGAGGTACACAAATACAAAAAGAAATTTGCTCAAAATTGGAGAGCAACGGGAGCAGCAGCTGTGTTCAGATAATGCTTCCTTCCACCACACAAGCTGGCCTTCTGAAAACGGGGGGGCCAAGCTGGAGAACAGAGCTGTAGAAGGAGTTGACCAGTGGCTGATGGACAGTACAACAAAGAAGTGAAAAGCTCTAGTGTTAGAAGTATACAGACACAGGTATGAACCTCAGCTCTGGAACTTACTGACCCCCTGAGACTGGGTTTCCCATTTTTCAGGGAGTTAATAATCATCATAGTCACTTCACATGGCCGTTGTGTGGATTAAGTGAAATAATGGGTCTCAAGTGCTTAGCAGAGTTCTGGCAAACAAGTAACTGTTCAACAAATGTTTGTTAAAAAAACAAATACAGGCAAAGAAGTATTACCAGTGGGAGACAGGGGCAGGTCTGGTCCTGAAAGCAAGCAGGGTCTGCTGACAGTCAAAAGAAATCAGACTGCAGACCTGATATAAGAGGAACCTCTTTGCAACTTGGTTTTGATTGGGCCCCAGTGTCAGGCTCAATGGGAGCTCCCAGAACTGGGAGACATGAGGCCTGGGAAGCCAAAGAAGAGAGTGGAAACCGGCTGGAAGGGATGAAGGGCCTGAGACTGGGGTGAAGCCAAAGCAAACTGTGCAGGACAAATGGAGTGGTGGAGGCCAAGATGCATTCTGCAAAAACTGTTTGCACAGCTGGAGTCAGGCGCTGGCAGGCAACGAATGCCCCTCTGCTGGTCCTTGGGAACTTCACCTCGGGGTCCCCGAGGCCAAGCCCAGAGAACCCCAGGCGCCTGCTGGTCTACTTTGCCTCGTATCCTAGTTACTGTTTCTGTGTCCAGTTGGAAGTAGTGGTCTTTGAGAGTAAGATCGGGACCTGACAAATTCCTGAATCTCTCTAGCCGCCCATGGGGACTCCTTCACCCTGCTTGATCCCTGAGGACATGGAAGAGAAGATGACATGAGTTTTGATCTCCGTGCTTCCAAACTAGGGGGAGAAGAAAGGGTCCTGAGCAGACAAAGGAAGCACATTGCAGTCAGGGCTGTGATAAGGATGCAACAAACTCAGTCTAGGCTGCTGGGTCAGGAGGTCAATTCCTGAAAGGGAAAATGGGATAAAAATGAGCCTTCCTTCCCAGGGTGAGTAATCATGATTAAGGTAGGCATATTCCTTATAACAGAAGGAGGTGGTGTTTGGGGTTTTTTTAAGGGATACAAACAAAAAAAGAAAAGATATTTTAGACACGATGGTAAGTGTTTGCAAAAGCAGAGGTATGAGCAAGCATGATGCATTCTCGGGAGGCCAGTAAATGGACAGAACAGGAGGAAGGAGGCAAATTTGCAGTAGAAATAGGCAGAGCCTCCAAGCGGAGCAGAATCCAGGCAGCTGGGGCCACAGCAGAAGCTCAGCAGTGATGTGTTGGATAGAAGGGTGAGGAGATTAACTGGATGGACAGGTAAGGCCCCAAATGTGGATGGCACATAGGACCCTCATTGCCTGGCTCCAGTTGACCCTCTATGCCTTTCTGTGCTGTGCCTCGGTGTGCTGGCCAGTCCATCCAATGAGCAATGCTCTCTGCTCTGCAGACCAGTACACCGGCTGCTCCTCTACACAGAACACCCCTCCCCGCCTCCCTTCTGCTTGACTAAGTCCTGCTCCTCCTCCAGGATGGAGTGTCAAATCTTCCCTGGTACCCCATTATGCATCTCCTAGACAGGGGTGCAAGCTTCCTTGGTATATCCAGTTCCCAACACTGAGTTGATGTACAACCACTATTTTTAGAATTATGGTTTTCTACTTTATTTAAAAGGAGCTCTAATGAGCTCATGGATAAGGAGTTATGCAGCCAAGTCAAAGACACACACCAGCTGCTCCAAGGGAGAAAGATGAGAAATCTCCTTCCATGTGATTTACCTCTGGAAACCCACAGGAGAAATCAGCTATGAGTCATTTCCAACTCACTAGTTGTTATTATGTTCTGTAGAGTCAACTGTGACTCACAGTGACGCAACACACAATAGCTTTGAACCATGCCCTATCCTGAGCCAACTTCACTATCTCCAACACACTTGCCCCTATAACCCCAGTTACTGTGTCAATCCATCTCATCCAGGGTTTTCCTTTCCTGCGCTGTCCCTCTACCTTTCCAAGCATGATGTCCTTCTCCAAGGACTAGCCCCTCTTGACAACATGTCCAAGGTATGTGTGAAGGAGGTTTAAAATCCTGGACTCCAAGGAGAAACTTGAATTCACTCTCTCCAAGACAGACTTGTTTGCCTTCTTGGTCTGTGGTATGTTCAAGACTTATCCAGCACCACAACTCAAAGACATCTATTCTTTTTCTGTCATCCTTAGTCATTGTCCAGTTCTCTGATGCATAGCAAGTAATTACAAAGATGATGGCCTGAGTCAGGTGCACTTTAATCTCTAGACTGACATCATTGCTCTTTAGCACTCTGGAGAGGTCCCTGACAGCAGATTTTCCCAGTGCAATTTGTCTTTTGATTTCCTGACTGCTAGCACCAAGTAAACTGAAATTATTATTAACAATCTCAATCTCAACTCCATCTATCATGGTGCTGCCATTTGGCCCAGTGGTGAGAATCTTTGTTTTCTTTTGTTGAGCTTCAATCCATATAACTCAGCAGTAAACAAACCACTTAATTTAACACACATTTGTATTGGATCTTCTACATAATTGGCAAAGTTATAAATGCTTTGCTGAAAGTAGCTCATTTAATCCTTGCAACAACCCGTAAGGTAGACACTAATACCATCACCTCCTTACACATGAGAAAACTCAGCTTAAGGTACTTCAGCAAGTAAAGTTTCCAAGTCAGGATTCAGATTCTAGTGCTCTTATTCCAAGGACTATGATCTTAGCCTTGACATCATGCTGCCCATCAGTGAAAAGATAAATGAGAAAAAGTGAAACTCAGAACAGAAAGGAAGGAGGGAGTGAGGAACGCTCTTCTGTGGCTCCACTCACTATGCTGGGGCCAAAGATGATGCTACCAGGCTGGTGAGAATGGCGCACTCCGTGGACTCCACACGCCTTAGGAGCAGGGCCAGGGTGAGGACTCCAGAAAAGTCCCAAGAGAATCCTCACAGTTCTTCAGATGGACTATCAGGTACTACACAAAAATGGAAAAGAAGCCATGCTCCATGGGAAGCTTCCACCCATCCCTGGTCCCATACAGGAGGTTGAGTGGCCCACTCCTCCCCCAGTGATCCTGGCACGCATCTGTACTCACTGTGGAGCAGCAGAATCCGGTCCTGGGCGTCAATGGACAGCTTCAGCTGACCTAAGGGAACAACAATGAAAACAGCCTCATCTCGTCTCTTTGTTGGGTGAAAAATGGAATGGTAGTGACAAGGTCATGTGAAACAAGTCAGACTCATTCAGACTCTGGATTGGAGGGTATCTTGGAAGCCACCCCAGTTCAAACCTCCTCAACACATGTCATTAGTATCTTCTGCAAAACTCCTCCGTGATTCACTAGCCTTGGCTTATATACCTCTGGTGATGGGAAAGTCAATGCCAGCACATGGAAGGGTAGCTGCATGCACATCACCCTTCACATCACATAACAGCAAATCTAGATTGGATCCTAGATCTTGGCTACGAAGCTCTCTGGACAGAAAACACTACGAGTTAGCACAAGGACGTTGGGTGTACTAGAGTTTGGAGAAATGCAAAAAAAGGAAGAGACTAGCTGTGGAGAGGGGTCCTTCGAAGTTAATGCTACCATTCCCAACGCTTCCACAGAATCCTGACTCCCTAAAGAAAACCTGAGTTGGCTTTCTGTCACCCTGGCATAGCACCTAGCAACTCAAAACGTGGCCTAAGAACCAGACACATGAGCAGCATCTGGGTTGTTGTTGCTATGTGCCGTCGAGTCGCTTGCGACTCATAGTGACGCTATGCACAACAGCCCTAAACTCCCCTCTGTCCTGTGCCAGTCGCACTGTATCTGACACTCCCATCCCGATTATCCCAGTCACTGAATCAATCCACCTCATAGAGGGCCTTCCTCTCCTGCGCTGTCCCTCCACCCTCCCAAGCATGATGTCCCCCCTCCAAGGACCGGTCCCTCCTCACAACATGTCCAAAGTATGTTAGACGGAGCCTCAGAATCCTTGCCTCCAAGGAGCCACCCGGTTTAACCCTTACCAGGACAAATCTGTTTGTTTTCCTAGCAGTCCATGGTATTCTCAATACTCTTCTCCAGCACCACAGCTCAAAGGCATCAATTCTCCTTCTATCCTCCTTGGTCATTGTCCAATTCTCTGATGTATAACAAGTGATTGCGAAGACCATGGCCTGTATCAGACGCACCTTAGTCTCCAGGGAGACACCATTGCTCTTCAGTACTTTGGAGAGGTCCCTAACAGCAGACTTTCCCATGGCAATGCGCCTTTTAATTTCCTGGCTGCTGGTGCCAAGACTGTTGACTATGGAGCCAAGCAAACTAAAGCTGTGAACAATCTCAATCTCTTCACCATCCATCCTGATGCTGCCAATTGGTCCAGTGGTGAGAATCTTTGTCTTCTTGATATTGAGCCTCAATCCATATTATAGGCTGCAGTCCTTGACCCTCTGCACAACAGAACACATTTAGATAACAGAAAAGGCAAAGGAGGTTGAGTTTTCAAGTATGGAAATACAAAGGAAGAGGAGCAGTTGTAAGCAGACACTGGTGATTGGGACATGGAATGTGAGAACCATGAATGTAGGAAAATTAGATCTTGTTAAGGAAGAAATGGAAAGCAGAAATATTGACATACTAGTGAGATGAGATGGACGGGCATGGGGCATTTTGAGTCGGATTTTGAGAGTCAGTATCTGGGAGATAATGAAAAATTCTGACTCTTGGGCCCCACCCCAAGTCTACTGAATCCGAATATTCAATTTAACAAGATCCCCAGTGGTTTGAATGCACATTAAAGTTTGAAGAGCACCGAACGAGGGCAAATGGAAGAGCCTCTCAATATGTTTATGAGCCTGGAGAAAGCTTCCCGAGCAAGACACGAAGTGCAGAGACACAAGGGGGAAGGGAGATAAATCTGATTCCCCAGCATTTAAAAAGTCGCTTAAAATTACTGATGCCAGAAACAAAGGTATGAGGCAACACGACAGAAAAGCAGGCAAAGGTCATGACCTGGCAATTCAGAGATGACAAGATAGACAAGAAATGAACGAAAATGTGCTTGACCTCCAAGAGACCAGAGGCACACAAATTAAATAACAGTGAGATGGCATTTTCCACCCGTTCAATTGACAGAAAGTTAAAATGATGGATCGTGTCAAATGTTAGTAAAGGTGTGACTAAGCAGGAGGGGATTCTCGGAGCTGCTTGGAGGGCATAAACATGGAGAATAATTTCTGGGACTATCTATTAGAATTTAAAAGCACACACCCTTCAGTCTGGCAATGCTACTTCCAGATAACTCTTGGATGAAACACATACCAGTGCACAAAGGTTGGCAGTGAAGCATTGTTTAAAATAAGGAAGAACTGGAAATACCTGACATATCCACCAATATGAAAATGGCTATGTAAACATGTTGCAGCACTAAGTAAGGCATAAAGGTTAAAGCACTTAACTGAAAGATCAATGGTTCAAGTCCACTAGTCACAGCTCAGGAGAAAGATGCACTAGTCTATTTCAAAGTCTTAGAAATTCCTATAAGGATATTCCTACTCTATCCTTTACATCACCATAACAATGTAAGTTACAAATAACCCAATGGCAATGGGTTGGGTTTGGAGTTTTGTAGCTATACGATGGAATAGCATAAACTGTTATAAAAATCAAGGGAGCTCTCTATTCTTGGAATGTAAATATTGTTGAGATAAGTTTTTGAGTGGAACAGACAAGCTGCAACACAATCCATATGGTGTATATATTTATAAATATATATACTCTGTGTACATATGTAAAGAAAGTCTTGAAAGATATCAAATTAACAACAGTGATCACATGTAAAGAAGTAAAAAAAAGAGTGCAGTAAGCTTGGAGGTGACCAAGTCGGACCTCCACTAACTCCACAAGGGGCAACAGTCCCCATCCACAACATCCACAGCATAAAATCAACTTCTAAGTGGTCAGACAAGGCTCTCATGCTCTCTAATCTACTACAATCCTAATCGCAGCCAGCCCTCCCAGGGCTCTCATGGCTCCACGGTTGGATCCACTTATCCATTGCAATGACCACACAGAACTCACAGGATACTCATGATTAAGGAGTTTATTAGGGAGGTTAACATGGTACAACTGAGGATGGAAACAAAATAATCCTTCAGTCAGGACCCTTTCACAGGCGGGCTTACAGGCCCTCTGACTTTCAGTCTGTTGGCTTTCGGTCAGTGCTACAAAACTCTCTTAAAAATTCAAAACCTCACAGTCACCAAGTCGGCTTCTGACTCATAGCTGACCCTCCGGTGGGTTTTAAGAGTCTGTAAATCACACGGGAGATTTCCCTTCTTCCTCCCTCCAAGCTACTGTGAATTTGAACTGCCAGGGACCTGCCACCTCTGGATTAGGAGCGTGACTCTCTTATAGACTATGCTACCAGATTACGGCTTCTCCCCACTTTCTCTTCTAAGTTAGCCTGGGCAAGTGTTCCTGGCTTTGGCTCTGGCTCTATGAGTTGTATTCCCAGGTCAGCTCTGTCAGTTTATTTCTGGTTCCCCACGGCTGCTACTGCTCCTGTATAGGTCCCTGGCTGGCTGCCCCTGAAGGACGTACACTGCATTCACTGCTACTATCTTGCTAGCAGTGAGATTCTTATTTTATTGCCACTAAACCTGCCCAATTTAACCCGGCAGGATGGCAAGACTAACCAATCCCCTCATCAGTAGTCTATGCATCCTCTTTGCCTGTTTCTGCCCAGTCATGTCTGGAAAGTCAAAGACCTGGGAACAGCAAGCCTCACTATTCCACAGGGATAGTGTCCAGGCTCAGAGCTGGACAGTGAATACAGATGGCAGAAGAAGAAGTGATGCCTTTGAACTGTAGTGTTGGAGAAGAGTATTGGATATCTCATGGACTGCCAAAAGAACAGATACTTCTTGGAGAAGGTGCAGTCAGAGTGCTCCCCGGAGGCAAAGATGAGTAAACTTCACCTCATATACTTTGGGTGTGTTGCTAGGAGAGGCTCTTTCTTGGAGAAGGACATCCTCATGCTTTGGAAGGTGGAGAGACGGTGAAAGAATGGAAGATCCTTCAGGTGGATTGTCACAGTGACTGTGGCAATGGGTTCAAGTATGTCAGAGATTATGAGGATGGTACAGGAGAAAATGGGGTTCAGAACTGTCATTCATAGGATCGCTACAAGTCCTACTCAGTTTGATAGCAACTAACATCAACAGTACCACAGGGACAGACTAGGAATTAAAGAGAGTGCTGTTCTCTTAGCTATCTACTGCTGCTATTACAGATACCACAGTAGATGGCTTTAACAAACCAAAGTTTATTCTCGTACAGTGTAGGAAGCTAGAAGTTCAAATTCAGGGGGCTGTTTCTAGGGAAGCCTTTCTCTCCATGTCCCCTGGTTCTAGGACTTCCCCAGCACAGACACCTTGGTCCAACAGACGTGCTCCACTCCTCGCTCTTTCTTGGTGGTTACTGAGGTCCCCTCCTTCCTGGCCTGTTTCCCTCTTGGGAGATAAAAAATGTCACAAGCCGCATCCCAGGGAAACTCCCTTTACTTCACATCAGGCCTATGGGAAGCTGAAGAGTGTTGCCACTCAGTCCTACAACTAACTGACCAGCTAATCAGATCACAGGGGTCATCACGTAACTTCCAGGTCACATCATTGCATCCATATGTTCAGAGATGACACAATTTAATTCATGACAGTGATGAATAAGAATTTCACTCTAGCGCTATTGTTATTGTTATTTGCCATTGAGTGGACACCATCTCATAATAGCTGACCCTTTAGCAGTTTTTCAGAGGCTGTAAAGTCATAAGGGAGGAAACTGCCCTTCCTTCTCTCTGGAATCAAACTGTGTGTCTTTGGGTTGGCAACGCTGCTCCCTACCAGTAGGCCGTGAGAGATCCCTATTGCTGTTGCTTTAACAATATGAAAATAGCTGTGTACTATATCACTTCTCAAGAAACGAAGAGGAGGAATGGAGCAAGAGAAAGAACATAAGAAAAAAACAAGAAGTGGGGGGAAAGGGAAGTGTGAAGATAATACAAGCACCAAGGATGCTGGTAAAGACTGAGGGGCTAGGTTGGTTCATCCCCTAACTTATCCAAGGGGTTAGATCGGCTTTTCCCCTAATTTACCCAATTTGTGGACAACTGATAAGGATGACAGAAAAAGAATGGATGCCTTTGAATTGCTGTGTTGGTGAAGAAGAAGAAACAAATCTATTTTGAAGGAAGTGCAATTTGAGTGCTCTTAGGCGCATACGCAGTGAAACCTCATCTCCCTTACGAGACGCATACTCTCAGGAAGACTCAGTCCTTGGACAGCATGCTGGGAAAGGTAAAGGGGCAGCAAAAGAGAGCAAGACCCTCAATGAGGTAGACTGACACGGTGACAGATTTGTTGTTCACAGGGTTGCTGAGTCCTAGTCAACTTGATGGTACCTAATAACAATAACCACCACCTAAGTTTTATTTTTTAAAAAAGAGAAAACTTGTGGTCATCCTCACAAACACTATTCTTCTTCACTGACATGTCAAAAACAAAACAAAACCAACCTTATTTTCTCTCTGACTCTTCTGGAACCTCATGAAGATGTTAAACTCAATTAACCTAGTGGACAAGCATGGGGAAGACAAGGTGGGCCAGGATTCAAGCCTGTAGCAACCCAGCACAGCAACCAGAAAGCCCTCACATCTGCCATCTACATCAACCCTGCCCAGCAGTCAAGTCCTTCTGCTCAATCACTTCTAACAGGTTCACACTTCCTGCAAGAACCCAGTATTTTGGGAGTTATTTCTGATTGCTCCCAGCTCCCTCGTATTTAACTGAAAGGTAACCTTTGGTAATGTTCACTGACCAGATCAGGCTCTTCTGTCCCTGGTTTCTCCCTGCTAGACCTGAAGCCCTTCTTCCATTCTTCATGTCACAGTGAGGCATCCTCTCACAGCCTCAGCTGTTCATCCCTGGACATGTCCCAATGAAAACAGATGTTGGCAGTGGCTTGGGCTTTGTTGCTGCCTGGAGGAAAGGCAGGCAGGGTTTGGAGAACATAAAGATGTCTCATATCTCATTCCTCTACATGAGTTCACCAACCACTGTGCCCTGACCGCTATCTGTGCTTGCCCCTCCTTCAGGTTGTTAAGCAATTTGGCCTCCAGCAGACCCTGTGGAGTTCTTGACCCAATCAGAAGTCACACTGTGCTCCTGCCCAGGACACAGAGCTCAGAAGCCCAGGAGGCGTGTTCCAGTTCCAGTCCAACTACTGTTCTTTCTCTCAGGCCACAATGACCATAGCTGTGAGGGGAGCTAATGATGGGGGTTCTCGCACTTTGGAGATATGTAGGGATCAGATTACACTGAGGGCGAGGAGGTCATTGGGCCAAAGCTTTCATGAGAATGGTATTATTAACTCAAGGTCTGAGCAATTACCACTTAGGGCTCCCTAGAGGTGAGATACCTTCTACCAAAAAGAAAAAGCTACATTGGGGAAGCACATGCCGGATCCAATCTGAGGTCTGAAAGAGAGAAAGAATTACTGATCAATTTCTAATCTCACCAACACAAAACAGGCCAAGTTTAGCAGAATCATTTTTTTCTGAAATCATTACCAGGTAAACCCAGGGCTGGTCACAATATGGAAAGATTTCCAATGCTGTGGAACCTCTGAGCTGCACAACACTTAGGGTTCAAGACTAAGAAATCTGCAAATGGTCACCAACTCCATGTGACAAGCTTTTCCCAGGTACCTACACAAGAGCCTAAATGGAACAGATCTGAATAGGGGGCCCAGTCCAGCAACTAGGTTAGGGGCATAGGGTGGAGGCGAAACGGAGGATGGGCCTAGGGCAAAGACTGACTCAGAAATCAGATGCCTCAGTGCAGCTCCGTTTCCAGAACCAGCCAAGCAGGAACTCCTTAGGAATGGCCAAGGTCCTATACTATATTTAAGCAGAGAAACCAAAAAGTCAGAGGACTCTGCCTCAGGCTCAGCCCTTCCAGTCTAAGACAGAGCCTTCCCTAAACTCACTCTCAGAGTCACAGTTTGGGTAAAATAGTAAATAAGACCCTGCCCTTCTGTCTTGCCCTGTTAGCTTCTTCATCAAAGGTCCAAGATGCAAGGCTCCTGAAGCCATCATGCCTAACTTTATTTGACAGCTGGGACAGTCATGCCCAGAAGTAGAAGGTGACCTGCCCTGTGCTAAGAACAACCAGAGTGATGTCAGAGCCAGAAGTGAAGATCAAATCCAACTCCGGTGCCCACTCCACCATGCCTTCCTGCACACCACACCTAGAACCCCACAGCCCTCTCACAGTGCCCCCTGTGGAGCCAGCTTTGCCAGTGCAGCTCTTGGGTTCAGGAGCAGAGAGAGCATCAGGCACAGGAAGAGGGACACTACAGCTTTTTTTCGAGAACCCAAGAGGAAGCCAAAGAGAAGCCAGGCTCCAAACCTAGCAAAATAGACTTCTAATTGAAGGGAGAATATCAAGCTGAGTTCCTGGAGTTTTCAGCTGGTTTAGGAATCAGCTAAGCCTTAGAGAGGGGAAAAACACACAAAAACTGTAACTTGTCAAGTCAATTCCAGTTCATGGGGATCTCATGTGTTACAAAGAAGAGTCAAGTTCCATAAGGATGTTTTGGCTATACTCTTTACGGAAAGGGCTTTGGTGGCATAGTGTGTAGCATGCTACACTACTAACCAAAAAGCAGGCAGTTCAAATCCACCCAGACGCTCAGTACAAGAAAGATGAGCAGTCTCTCGTTTTAAGATTTACAACTTCAGAAACCCAGTGGAGAGTCACTGTGAGTTGAAATCACCTCAACAGCATTGAGTTAATTTTTATTAACAGATAGCCAGGTCTTTTCTTCCACTGCACAGCTGGATGAGTTTGAACTGCTAATATTTTGCCTAGTCCTTGAGCACAAGTTACTTGTACCTCCCCAGCCCCTCACAAGCTCCCTAGATCTGTGCCATTTTTATAGCCTTACGTCTTCCACAGACTCAAGATGTGGCCTATGCGCGTGCCCAGGGACGTTAAGGTTAAAGAGCCTGAAGTCGTCCTCATCACAGTAATGTGGGGACCCTGGAGAAGGCATGTCCCCAACCTGCATGGACACTCACCCTGTCTGCAAAGGGGAGGTGCTAGAGACACTGCAGGGGTGTAGCAGGTAGTCAGGGCCCAGAGCCAGAGAGGAACAGATGGGATGTCATATGGCAGGGGAAAAAATCGGGTGATAGTGAGCCTCACAGAAAACTTGGAGAAGGCAATGAACCCATGTACTTCCAGACATACAACTGTAGGGGCTTCAGACACACTGTGGAAAAATTAACTCAGTAACTTTTTCAGTTAGTTTAGTGGAAATAAGCTAATTCGGTCTGGCTGATGTTAGTCAGAGAGGACCACAGGAAGATGAAATCAGAATCTCAAGACAGTATTAGTTGAGAGAGACCTAGAAAATGAAGCAAATGGGCTGCACACCACTGCTGAGGTCAGGGGTCAGCAAGAAAGTCTCCCACAGGGAACCCATGCCACCCTGGGCTGTGCGGAGTATGCCTCTACGGGGGCCTGGTCTGGAAACATGCAGTAGCAGTCATCCCAAAACCAGTTCTTCCCTTTAAGAACTGTGTTAGAAGGCAGAAGAGTGATGTTATCAAAGCAAACGTACAAAGGGAGCTGGGGTCAACAGGGAGTCTAACCAGTCATCCCCAATCCCAGCTCCCCCTTCATTTATGAGGACAGATCTGTACCTCAAGTCCAAGAGGGAAGAGGGAGCCTAGTCACTGCCAGACAACCCGCCTTTTGGTTGTCCATCACCACATCCACACAGCAGCCCTCACTGAGGGACAAAGAGGGATAAATATATTTATCAGTTTGCACTTTCTTCATTCTAAGCATGGATTGGTAGGTCATGGTAGCAGCAGTCATGATGTTGGGGACTTGGAAGTCACCCAGCTCTTGGGACACAATCTTGGAGAATTTCAAGTGTCTTGTAGCATTGAAGAGGAGACTGTTGGTGGTATCTTGAGTTCCTTTCAGAGGAACCCTAGTTTGTGATGGTCTAAAAGTGAGCAGTGGCTCACTGAAGTGGGATACAAGTGTGATGGGTCAATCCAGCCCCATTTACTTGCTTGGCTCTGCTTCCTGTAAGACCCGATACTAACGTGGTTTGCCCAGCTGCCTTTCCTTCCAGGAAGAGACAGCACTGGCCAGCCTACATCTTCCCAAAGTCTACTCAGCAATTCTGGTTTTCAGCATAAACTGAAAAATTAGTGTTTAAATTTCTCAATGAATCAGCATGATCCCTGTGGATCATTCATAAGAGATTCTAGATCATTCCTGGGTAAGCTAGTAAAAGAAAATTTCTGAATCTACCAGTCAGCTTGGAACCTTAGCTGGACCACAGCAACACAAAGTATAACAGTCTTTTGGTGCTCACACTCAATATATAACAGGGTCATGGTCCACCACAGGCTACAGGCCAGCCATGAACTGCTAAGCTGGGCACAAACACAGGGAGAAGGCAGAAAGCCTTCAGTTGTTGTTGTTAGGTGTCATCAAGTCAAGTACAACTCATAGTGACACTATGAATAGCCATTCTGAAACCTTCCCTCTAATCATCTCCGAGACACTAAAGTCCATAACTGAAGTCATAGGATCAATCTATCTCATTGGGGGTCTTCCTTTCCTTGACTGACCCTCCATCTTTCCAAGCATAATATCCTTTCCAAGAAACAGCCTTGGCTAGATACATGTCCAAAATATGAAAGACAAAGCTTGGTCATCCTTGCCTTCATGGAACACACTGGCCACACCCCTTTCAGGACAGATCTATTTATCTTGTTGGCAGCCCATGAGATATTCAGTCCTCTTCTCCAGAACCACAACTCAAAGGAATCAATTCTTCTTCTATCATTCTTATTCATTGTTCAGCTCCCTGATGCATAGTGATTGGAAAGATCACAGCCCGAATCAGGTGCACCTTAGTCTTCAAACATCTTTGAAGGACATCTTTGTCCTTCAGGATTTTGAAGAGGTCCCTGACTGCAGACCTGCCCAATACAATATGTCTCCTGATATCCTGACTGCTAGTACCAAGGGTGTCAATTGTTGATCCAAGCAAGATGAAGTATAGCGTCAATCTTTTCTCTAGCTACATAGGGACCTCTCAAGAGTATTGAAGAGCAACAATGTCAGACTGGAGACTAAGGTGCACCTGATCGGGCTATAGTCTTCGCAATTATGTGCTATGCATCAGAGAGTTGGACAGTGACTAGGGTTGATAGAAAGAGAATTGATTGATGCCTTTGACCTGCGGTGCTGGAGAAGAGTGTTGAATATACCATGGACTGCTAGGAGAACAAACAGGTTTGTCCTGGAGTGGGTGAAGCAAGAATGTTCCCTGGAGTCAAGGATTCTGAAGCGTCATCTGACATATTTTGGGCATGTTGCAAGGAGGGACTGGTCCTTGGAGAGGGACATCATGTTTGGCAGAGTGGAGGGGCGGCAGAGGAGAGGAAGACCTTTGATGAGATGAATCGATTCTGTGACTAGGGAGGTGGGAATAAGTGCATTTGAGATGGCTAGATTGGCACAGGATAGAAGAGAGTATAGAGCTCTTGTACATAGGGTCGCTATGAATCGCAGGCAACTTGATGGCACATAACAACATCAACAACATGTTGATTGTTGGTCCCGTGGGGAGAATCTTTGCCCTCTTAATGGTGAGATGTAATCTACAATAAAGAATGTAGTAGTACTTGTCTTTTGCAGCAGGCATTTCATATCCTACTCACTGTCAGCAGGCAAAGTTCTGTCATCAGCATAATGCAGGTTGCTAATGCTTCCTTCAATCCTGATGCTATACTCCTCTTCAGAGTCTGGCTTCATGAATGATTTGCTCAGCATACAGACTGCATAGGTATGGGGAAATGATACAACACTGATGCACACCCTTTCTGATCTTAAACCAAGCAGTGTTCCCTTGTTCTGTTCACACAACAGCCTCTTTCTTGGTCTAGGTACAGGCTCCGCATGAGCACAGTTAATAAGTTCTGGGATTCCCATTCCTGTCAATGTGAGCCATAATCTGTAATGATCCACATTATCAAATATAAACTTGACTATGTGTGTAGTGCTTTAATAATTTTTACTTCATTTAGTCCTCAAAAACAGCTTCATGAAATAGTTACTAGCTTTCATTCCTATTTTCCAGGTAAGAAAATCCAAGATTAAATATTAAACAGTTCTTCGGAGTCACACAGCCCATAGTGGGAGAGGTGGGGTCTGAATCTAGGCAGTGCAGAACCTCCACTCTCAGTCACTGTAGATGGCAGACTTACAGAATCTGAAAAGAATCTGTCCACAAATTCTTTGCTATCCCTCCCTTCAATATTCAAGTCAACTCATTGCTGTCATGTTGGAACTGACTCAGAACAAACCCTCCAGCAGGTTTTCAGGGGTTGTAAATTACATGAGAGAGGAGATTCCCCATCTTTCTCACTAGAAGTGCGACTGGTATATTTGAAATGCTCACCTGTGGAAAGAATGATGCAGCATTCATAATTAAAAAGTCAATTTCAAGTTCTACCTTGAAATACAATGCTGTGAGTGAGTGATAGGATATTATCCATACGCATACAAAGAAGACCCATTAATATATTATTCAAATACACATTTCTACTTCTAGAGCCAAGGAGGAAGAAATTGGGCATTTTTACCAAATCTTCCAGTCTGAAATTGACCAAACGTGCAATCAAGATGTGTTAATGATAACTGGTGGCTAGTGACAAAAAATTGGAAATAACGAAGAAGGAATAGTAGTTGGAAAATATGGGCTTGGTGATAGAAAGGGGGCTGGAAATAGAACAATCTCGGTTTTTATTTTCAATTATTTCTTTATTGCAAATACCTTTTTAAAAAGATACAAATGGTGACTTTACACATACACAGGAATCAGACTGACTGTATCTATGGAAGGAATTGTTGGAGAAATTCAGTATCAGCAGTCAAAACTAGGCCAGGGGTAGACTGTGGGTCAGACTGTCAATTAGTTATCTGCAAGTTAAAAATTGAGGCTGAAAAAATTTAAATAAGTCAACAAAACCAAAATATGATCTTAAATATATTCCATCTGAATTTCAAAATAATCTTAGAAATAGGTTTGAAGCATTAAATATAAATGATAGAAGACCAGATGAGTTATGAGATGATATCAAGGATATCATTTATGAAGAAAGCAAAATGTCATTGCAAAGACAGAGGGAGAAAGGAAAAACTGAAATGGATGTCAGAAAAGACTAAAAATTATACTCGAATTAATGATGTCGCCTATAGGGCCAACAGTAAGAATCTTTGTTTTCTTGACTTTGAGATGCAATCCATATTAAAAGCTGTATCTTTTGGGGAGGGGGGGGAAATTGTACTAGAGTGTTGAGAAGCCAAAACAAAGGGAAAACATGATGAAGTAAAAGAGCTGAACTTAGATTTTAAAGGGCAGCTCAAAAAGTCAAAACAAAGTATGATAATAGAGTGTGCAGGGAACTGAAATTGGAGAATAAAAAGGGAAGAACTAAGAAAACAAAACAACAAAAAACCTAAAAAATGTTTAAAAGGAATATGATTTTTTTAAATAAAAAAAGGAAAAACTTGCTCTGCACTTCTCAAGCTGAGAGAATCGAGAAACAAATTTAAGCCTCAAGTCACAATACTGAAAGATGCTGTGGGTAATATATCAAACTACCCAGAAAACATGAAAAAAAGATGGAGGGAATATACAGAGTCACTGTATCAAAAAGAACTGACAAACACAAAAAAATTCAGGATGTAACACATGAACAAAAGCCAATGGTAATGAAAAAGGAAATGGAAGCTTCAATAAGGCACTGGCAAAAAATAAGGCCCAAGGAATTGATGGGATATAAATTGACTTGTTTCAATTGCAGATGCAGCTTTAGATGCACTCACAAGTCTATGCCAGGGAATTTGGAATACATCTATCTGTCCAATGTATTGGAAGAGGTCCATATTTGTTTCCATTCCCAAGAAAGGTGATCCAGCTGAACGTAGAAACTATCTAATAATATCATTAATATCACACGCAAGCAAAATAGTATTGAAGACCATTCAAAACACAGCTAGAACAATACATAGGTAGGAAACTGACAGAAGTTCAAGCAAAATTTAGAAGAGGCCATTGCACCAGGGATATCATTGACATCAGATGGATCCTGGCTGAAAGTAAAGAATACCAGAAGAATGTCTATTCGTGCTTTCTTGGCTATGTAAAGGTATTTCACTATGTGCATCATAATAAGTTGTGGCTGACATTGAGAAGAATGAGAGTCCCAGAGCATTTAACTGTGCTCATGTGAAACCTATACCTAGATCAAGAGGCTGTTATGTAAACAGAGCAAGAGAAAACTACATGATTTAAAATTAAGCAGGGAGTGTGGAAAGGTTGTATTCTCTCTCCATACCTATTCAATCTGTATGTTGAGCAAATTACTCAAGAAGATGGACTCTATGAAGAGGAATGTGGCATCAAAATTGGAAGGAGACTCATCAATAACCAGCATTATGCACATGACACAACCTTGCTTGCTGAAAGAGGTGGACTTGAAGCTCTTGTTGTAGAAGATCAAAGCATATAGCCTTCAATATGGATTCTATCTCAACGTCAAGAAAACAAAACTTTTTACCACTGGATCGATAGGCAACATCATGATACATGGAGAAAAGATTGACACTAACGATGACTTCATCCATAATTAACACCATTGGTACCAGCAGTCAGGAAATAAGGAGGCGTATTGTACTGGGAAAGTTCGTAGTCATGGACTCTTCCAAATTTTGAAAAGTAAGATGCCAGTTTGGGGATTAAAGTGCATCTGACTCAGGCCAAGATCTTTCTGATCACTTGCTATATACGAGAGCTAGACAATGAATAACAGAACAAGAACTGATGCCTTTGAGCTGTGGTGTTAAAGAAGAGTGCTGAACATCCCACGTATGGCCAAACAAATATGTCTTGGGGAGGGTACAGCCAGATTGCTTCTTGGAGGCAAAGATGATGATGCTTTGCCTCACATACTCTGGGCATGTTGATAGAAGGGTTATTCCTTGGAGAAGGACATGATGCTCGGAAAAGTAAGAAGTCACCGAAGGAGAGGAAGACCCTGAACCAGGTAGATTGACATGGTGACTGCCACAATGAGCTCTAATGTGTCAGGAAGTGTAAGGATGGCACAGAATAGGACAGGGTTCAGATCTCTTGTTCATGGGGTCACTCTGGGTCATACTCGACTCAGTGACACCTAACCACAACAATAATAACCACCACCTTTGGACTGGCAGCACAATTTCCTACATCCAAAGCCAGCAGAGCTCCTCTCAATGAATGGAGCCTAATTCTCTCTCCTTGAGTGTGGGTAGGGTTTGGTGACTCATTTCTAACAAATACTCTATGGTAGAAGTGACAGCAGGTGACTTCAAAGACTAGGACATAAAAGGAATTATAGGTTCCATTTTAATAGCTATTAAGATATTATTTATATACCACACAACATAATCATTTTAAACCTACAATTGAATTTTTTAAAATATATTCACATGACTGTGCAAACCATCACCACTATACAATCTTAGGACACTTTCATCCAATCTAAAAAATTCCCAGTTACTAATTTCTTCCCAGTTTTCCTTGTTCCCCCTATAGCCACAGCAACCACGAATCTGCCTTCTAGTGCTGTGAATCTGTATGTTCTAGACTCTTCATATAAAGTAAACCATATACTATGAGGCCTTATCTTACTGGCTTCTTTATTTAAAATAGCATTCTCAAAGCACATTCATGTTGGAGCATGTACCAGTATTTAATTTCTTTTTATTGCCAAATAATACCCATTAGAGAAATACATCACATTTTATTGATCACTTTATGGGTATATGGATTATTTCTACCCTCTGGCTATTATGAATAATGTGGTTATGAATATATTTTTTGTACACATTTTTCTTTGAATATATGTCTCTCATTTTAAGGATAAAAGAATGTCATAGAGTAAATTGTGTCCTCCAAAAATACATATGATGATGTAACATAGAAACCATGGCATGATCTCCCATGATTTGATTAGCCAAACATTTGTAAAAGGATTAAGGATGGAATGCAACTCCCCTTAATCCCATCAGAGCCCTGATCCATGAAATAGGAGTTTGGCTTCTAACACTTTTTATCTCTCAGTGGCCTACTGGTAAGAAGCTTTGCTACAATCCTGAGGGTGGTTCAAATCCACCAGCTGCTCTACAGAAGAAAGATGGGCAGTCTCCTTCTGTGCAATTAACTGCCTCTGAAAACTCAACAGAGGGTCACTATGTGTCAGTTCTGACTTGATAGTTCACAGCAACAGCAACAACCAGGAAAGACTTGCCAGGAGTGGAGTGTGTCCTTTTGGGTGATCTCTAAGGAACCACCTGGCCTACAGATGCAGAAAGAAATTAAGGACCTTCCTCCAGAATCAACAGAGAGGGAATCTTTTCTTATAGCTAGTATTTGTGGACTCCTACACTGAAAGAGAACAAATTTCTGTTTATAAAAGTCATCTATTTGGGGTCTGTGTTATAGCAGCACTAGATAGCTAATACCCAATGAAAAGCATGTTACATGTAAAAGCAGCACTAGATAACTAAGAGAGGTCTAGTGGACTAGTGGGTAAGGAGTTGCACTGTAAACCCAAAGGCAGGCTGTTCAAATCCACCAACAGTTTCATGGGAAAAAGACAGGCAATTTCCTCCTGTGTGATTTACAGCCTCTGAAAACCCACTGAAGTGTCAGGTAAGTGTCAATTCAAATTTGATGGCAATGAGTTTGAGGGTTTTTTAGATAACTGAGACAAACATAGTTCTAAGATAAACCTGTGTAACAGGCCTACGGAAACAGAAAGCCTCTTGTTTAAGTCCTTGATATTATTTTTCATGTAAACCAATAATAATAATGTTAAATTGATTTGTTGTTGTTGTTGTCATGTACCACCGAGTTGCTTGTGACTCATAGCGACCCTATGTACAACAGCCCTGAAATCTGCTCTATCCTGTACAAACTTTACTGTCTCTGTAACACCTGCCCTCAATACCCCAGTCACTGTATCAAACCATCTCATTGATGGTCTCCCTTTCTCCGTCCCTCCATCCTTCCAAGCACGATGTTCCTCTCCAAGGACTGTTCCGTCCTTGCAACATGCCCAAAGTATGTCAGACAAAGTCTCAGAATCCTTGCCTCCAAGGAGCAGCTGGGCTTCACCCTCTCCAGGACAAACCTGTTTGTTCTCCTGGCAGTCCATGTTATATCTAACACTCTTCCCCAGCACCACAGCTCAAAGGCATCAATTCTCTTTCTATCATCCCTAGTCATTGGCCAGCACCTTAGTCTCCAGACTGATGTCGTTGCTCTTCAGTACTCTGGAGAGGTCTTTGACAGCTGATTTTCCCAATGCAATTAATCTCTTGATTTCCTGGCTGCTGGTACCAAGAGTGTTGGTTGTGGAGCCAAACTAAAAATAATATCATTTTTAAATACAACAGAAAAAAATAATCCTTACTATTTTTAACGAAGAAATAATATTTCAGGAGTACAAAGTAATAACCATTTGCAGAAAATCAGCCCAGATATATAAAGCATTTTGATCATGCACCACCTGTCCACACAAAAATAATATGCAGCACTTCTGACCCTACGAACACTCCATCCAAACAAGTGTCAAATTTCCATATAAATGCAACCCAAATATGTACCTTCTGTACTGAGCTGCCAAAAAGAGGGAAACACTCGAAAAATTAGAAACGCTATGAAGAATTCCACTTCAGCAGTGACTGATGAGATAATCTAAACCAAGCATCTCACCAGAGAAACGAAATATTAAAAAGCATCTCCTTGATCTCTAACAAGACAGAAGAACTGCTGAGCCAAAACCTGTGCTGGACAGAGGTTTAGGGAATGAAGCTTGGGGGCTTTAGGTGCTAATTTCCACCTGGGCGTGGTTTCTGATTCCAGAGCAGAAAGTGAAAAGCTAGGAGACTGAAGAGACTCTGGAAGCTAGAGAAACAGCAGCAGAACAAAAACGTCAGGGTTCAACGAAAAGTTGGGGTCCTTTGGAGCCCTCATCTTTGGAGCTGTTTGATAATGGGCTATTTCCTGGTAATGAACCCCAATCAGAAACAATAGGTTACCTGACCAAAATGTAAAATAAATAAATAATATTATTTTAAAATCCCCAAGGGGAATCAAAAAATACAGTCCCAATTAGGCAGACCATAGATTAAAAAAGACATGACAATGAAAATTAGGAACATTTTTAGTTGAAGGATAATAAAGCAAACTACCTATCAAATGGGGAGCTCTAGTGGCCTAGTGGCAAGAAGCTGCACTGAAGTCCCAAAGTCACGCGGCTTGAGGCCACCAGCTGCTCTGTGGGAGCAGGATGGGCAATCTCCTCCCCTGCTATTAACTGCCTCTGAAAATCCGCAGGAGGGTCAGCTATGGGTCGGTTCCGACTTGATGGTATACAACCTATCAAATACTAGGCCGTTAGATATTTGTTATGTTCTGGTTTTGACTTGGATGAAGGCAATGCAGGTATCTGCTTTGTGATAATTCACCAAACAGCACATCACACTGGAGGGCACTTTTATGGATGTGTGTTAGATGTCATGATAAAAAGGTTAAATGAAAACACACAGAGCCAAATTGAAAAGGAGGACAAAAGGCTATCTACAGGCCAGAAACTTTGAGGAATCCTGGAAAGCTTCCAAGCAGGCGGGCTCCAAATAGCAGAAGAGGACTCCATCAGCACAGGCGGACGGGTTTTCCCAGCCAAGCCTAGCAAATCTCCCAGGCTGAGCATCTCATGGCTGGGAACTAGGGCAAACCAGGGGCCGCTGGCAGGGTCATGTTGAAGGTATCCAGTCCAGGACCTGACCTCACACAGCCCAAAACACTGAGCAGCTGGCTGGCATCTATTCCCAAGCTTCAATCTCACTGCAGAAAATGGGTTCTTTATCTCTGTGGCTTCTAATGAGGGAGGCTGGACAGAAAAATGAGTGGAATGGTGTCCCAGCACACATTATGCTGTCACTCAAACATGGAATTAAGAGAAAACGTTTAGCAAGTTCATGATATTCTTTGGTCTATTCAGCCTTCAGAATCATATCTTGTCAACGTCCCACTGGTAAACCAGAGTCTGGTTCCTCCGAGAGGAAGAGGCTGCAGATCTGCTGCCTGCAGCTTTTGCACATGAGTTCATTTGGGGGTGGGAGTAAAGAGGGTTGGATTATATCACCCAATGTCCGGTCTGCTTGTTACATCCTGACCTGTTATTGTTGTTGTTAATATGTGCCGTCAAATCACCTGCAACTCATAGTGACCCTGTGCACAATAGCTCTAAAACTTGTCCTATCCCGAGCCAATTTCACTGTTTCTGACACACCTTCCACTATTGCCCCAGTCACTGTGTCATTGCATCTCATCCAGGGTCTTCCTCTCCTGCGTTGTCCCTCCACTTTTCCAAGCATGATATCCTTCTCCAATGGCTTGTCTCTCCTGGCAACGTGCCCATAGTATGTGAGATGGAGCTTTAAAGTCCCTGCATCCAGAGAGAAACTTGGAAGATAGACTTGTTTATTCTCTTAGTGGTCCACGGAATGTTTGACAATCTTCTCCTGCACCACAACTCAAAGACATCAATTCTTCTGTCATTTTTAGTCCCTGTCCAGATCTTTGATGTATAGTAAGTAATTACGAAGACCATGGCCTGGATCAGGTGCTCTTTAGTCTCTAGACTGACATGTTTGCCCTTCAGCAGGGGAACACTGCATGGTTTAAAATTAAGATGGGGGTGTTCCATGTTTGTATTCTCTCTCATACCTATTCAATCTGTATGCTGAACAAATTATTCAAGAAGCTGCACTGTATGAAGAAGAATGTGGCATCAGGATTGGACAAGACTCATCAATAACTTGCATTATGTAGAGGACACAACCTTGCTTGCCGAAATTGAGGAAGATCAAGGAATATATTCTTCAGTATGGATTGTATCTCAATGTCAAGAAAACAAAGATTCTTACTGCTGGGCCGATAGGTAACATCATGATGGATGGAAAAGAGATTGAAACTGTCAACAACTTCATCTTACTTGGATCCACAATTAACACCACATCACACATCACACCAGGAAAATATGAAGTTAGGGACTTCTCCAAATTATTGAGACATAATGATGTAATTTTGAGGACTAAGATGCATTCGAGTTAGGGTGTTGGAGGAGAGTCTTGAACATACAATGGACTGCCAAGAAAACACATAGGTCTGTCTTGGAGAGGGTGAAACTAAGTCTCTCCTTGGAGGCTAGGATTTTGAAGCTTCACCTCATTTACTTTTGGCACGTGGCCAGGAGATCTCCTTGGAGAAGGACATCAAGCTCAGAAGGGTGGATGGACAGCGGAGGAGAGGAAGACCCAGGATGAGATGGATTGATACAGTAACTGAGGCAATGGAGGTTGGTATGTCAGAATTAGTGACACTGGCTCAGAACAGGGAAGGATTCAGAGCTGCTGTACATAGTTAGGTGACTCAATGGCACATAAAAACAATAACATACTATGACAGGTTTGAAAGTAGGAGTGGCATCCACTTCCTAAATAATATGCCTCCAGAAACTCTATGAACTTTGATAAATGCTGATAGTTGTAGAGGAGCTTCAGGTCTTTTGTTCATAGGGTTTCTATGAGCCATGCTCTACTCAAAGGAAATCAACAACAACAAGGCGCTTCTGACCCAGGCCATGGTCTTTCTGATCACTTGCTATGCATCTGAGAGCTTCACAATGAACCGGGATAACAGAAGAATTTATGTCTTTGAACTGCAGTGTTGGAGAAGAATACTGAACATCCCATAGACTGCCAAAAGAACAAAAAAATTATCTTGGAAAAAGGGCAGTGAGAGTGCTCTTTGGAGGCAAAGATGATGAGGCTTTGCCTCACATACTTCAGTCATGTTGCTAGAAGGGGCTATTCCCTAGAGAGGAACTTGTTACTTTGCAGGGTAGAGTGTCAGCCAAGGAGAAGACCCTCAACCAGGTAGATTGACACAGTGACTGCCACAATAATGTGTCAGGAAGTGTGAGGATGGCACAGGATAGAACAGGGTTCAGATCTGTTGTTCCTAGAGTCACTATGAGTCAACTAGACGGCACCTAACAATAAAAACTCTTGAAAGATCCCTGACAGCAGACTCTCCTAATTCAATTCACTTTTTTATTTCTTGGCTGTTGGTTCCAAGAGTGTTAAGTAGAGTCAAGCAAGCTAAAATTGTTGACAATCTCAATTTCTTCACCATCAATCATTATGCTGCCAAATTGGTTCAATGGTGATGATATTTTGTTTTCTTTTATGTTGAGCTTCAATCCATATTGAAGACTACAGCATTTGACTTTCAGTAGCAAATCCTTCAGGTCCTCCTCAGTTTCAGTAAGCAATGTACATCCTGACCAAGTCATCCTAAAAAAAGGACAACCTTCCCTGACTGCATCCAGAGAACAGGTATGGTTCCTCTGACAGTCTAATAAATTAGCATCCTTTCTTTTTAAACATTTTTTATTCAGTTAGTTGTCTATTTGACTGAAGTTTTAGAAACCATATTGGGATTTTTATACCATCATTCACACACTGACATTCACTGGCTGCTGAATGTAAGAACTACAAAATCCTCAGAAAGAAAATATAGAAATAAATCTTCGTGTCCCTGGATTTAGTAATGAATTCTTAGGTGTGATGTTAAAAACACAAGCACAAAAATGGAGGAAAACTTTTTTCATCAGAAGTTTAAAGTTTTGTGCTTCAAAGGACACTGTCATGAGAGCGAAAGGAAAACTCACAAAATGGGGGGAAATGTTTGCAGGTGTATCCAGTCGGCCCTTGAACAACATGAGTTTGAATCGCTCATTTACTCGCATTTCTGAGGGTTTTTTCCCTGTCCCATTGTGGTGAGCTCAAGTATTGCAAAGGTCCAATATAAATGGTCGTGTGACTCTACCTCAGTGAGAGCAGTTCTCTCCAGGAGATGATTAGCTGGCATCATGTGCCATTGTAAATAGATACTCCAAACATCGGAGCTCATCAGAATGGCAACAAGGGGGGAAATATCTGTATGATTAGGTTCGCACCGTTCAAAGGTGTGTTGTGTTGCTCAAGGGACTACTGGATTTTATATGAGGATTTACCAAGAGCACAACAGGTTGGCATGCCTAATCCCCATGGTTATTCGAGTAACTGCGTGAGGAAAGGTGTCCTGGAGATGCAAATAGTTTGTGGTCATCAGCTTAACTCAGGCTTGGTTCTTTAAGCCCACCCAGCAATACCCCAGAAGGAAGGCCTGGCGGTCTGCAGCCATAAAGGTTACAACCAAGAAAACACCGTGGACCAACTGACCAGGTCTACCCTGCGACGTGTGGGATGGCCAGGACCCAACAGCAGTGAGGATGGGGATGGTACAAATAGTTCATGCACTCAGTTACCAATCAAGAGAGTAAAGATTTAAAAAGAAAAAAGAAATACACACATATAAACAACAACAAAAAAAAAAGAGAGTAAAGATTTGAGTCACCAAGGGCACCTCAGAAGAAAGGCCTGGAAATCTACTGAAAAATCATCCACTGAAAACCCTCTGGGGTACAACACTCCTCTGACACCCATGGGCTTGCCATGAATCAGAACTAACTTGATAGCAACCATTGTGTCCTTGAGTCATAAATGACTCTGATCTGACACTCTAGTAGGTTTTCAGCAGCTGTAGATCATACAGGAGGAAACTGTCCATCTTTCTCTCAAAAAGTAGTTGGTGGATTTGAACAGCCTGCTTTTGGGTTAGTGGGAAACTCCTTACCTACCAGGCCATCAGAGCTCCCTTGACAGCAACTAGATTCTTTTACGTCTGGTAAGAGACTTGTATCCAGAATACACAAAGAGCTCTTACAACTCAGTAATTTTAAAGGTAAATAACTCAGTTTAAAACTGGGCAAGGGTATGGATATTTCTCTAAGGATCATCTAAAAATGGGCAATAAGCACATAGAAAGATGCTCAACATCATTACTGATCAGGGGAATGCAAATCAAAACCTCAGTGAGAACTGCTTCACCCCCTCTTTGTTGTTGTTGATTGCTGCGAGTCCAGCACGGTTCATAGCGACCCTGTGAACAAAAGACCTGAAGTTTTCTATAACTATCTTTGCTTCTCAAAGTTCATAGAGTTTCCAGAGGTATGTTGCTTAGGAAGTGGATGTCACTCCTGCTTCTAAACAAGTCTTAATCTGGGACCTCCACCAAACACTTGTCCACCATGGGTAACCATTATGACATTCAGAGTTCAGCAGGAAGATTATAATCACCAAGTGAGATGATAGTAAGTGTTGATAAGGATGGGAGAAATCACAATCCTCATACACCACTGAGTGAACATTTAAAATGGTGTAGACACTTCAGAAGACAGTTTAGTGGTTTCTTAAAAAGTTAAACCAGTTATCACTTAACCCAGCAACACTACCCCTAGGTACATAGAGAAACGAAAACATGTTGTCCACTCAAAAATTTGTACACAAATGTTCATAACATTGTTATTTCTAATAGTCAAAAGATGGAAACATTTATTGCTTGCTGTCCTATTCAACTTTGCTACTGCTATTGGGTGAGATGGTATCTCTTTGTGTTTGTGTTATCAGGTTTTTTTCTCATGAAGGCCGTGTAATAGTAAATTTTCGTTTTCAGACTCTTCTCTGAAATGTCATTGTCAAAATTTTTTCCAAGTCTGTAGGAAAAGTTTTGATGCACAAAAGTCCATTTATCAGATTAGCCCTTTCCTGGTTGTGCATTTCTTGCTGTATGTTCAAGCCTATTTAAGGAAACCACCAGGAGAGTAGAGTTCAGTGGGCAGATGGGAGGGGTGTGAAGGAACAGGAAAGATTCAATGGGAACTCAAAAAGATGGGATAATAATAGGCATAGTTCAAAAGTAATTCTGTAAAGTACAATGTATATGAATGATTGCGTGAAACACAATATACAACAAAACACAAAGAATATTAATTACTATAGGCAAACTAATACCACGGGGTGTTGTGTTTTTTTTTTTTAAAGGAGAACAATCTAAATGTCCATCAATTGACGCACGTGCAAATAAAATGTGGGATATATGTACAGTGGAATACTATTTCACCATAGAAAAGAATGAAATATTGATGAATGGATGAACTTTGAAAATACTATGCTGAGTGGAAGAGGCCGATCACAAAAGACCCAATATTCTGTGATTCCATTATACAGGACATGGCTAGAAAAGGCAGGTCTACAGAAATAGAAAGTGGATTAGTGCTTACTTAGGTGTGAGAGAGGGGACACTGTGATGAAAGAGTTGTGCTGCCAATCCAAAGGCAGGTGGTTTGAAACCATCAGCTGCTCTGAGGGAGAAAGATGGATAAACTCCTCCACACAATTTACAACCTCTAAAAACCCACTGGAGGGCCAGCTAAGAGTCAGTTCTGATCCAACGGCAATGAGCTGAGTAGAGGTCTAGAGGAGGAGTCCTAGTGGCACTGTGAGTAAAGCATTGTGTTGTTAGCCAAAATGTTGACTGTTTAAACACTGTGGGGGGTGATGAGGCAGTCTGCTTCCATAACGATGTGTAGTTTAGAAATTCTAATAAGGAGCTTCAATCTGTCCTACAGGCCTCATTAAGTCAGATTCGCCTCAATGGCAGTAAATAAGTATAGATCTAGGGGATACGGTGGGCAGAGAAATTTATAGCTAAAGGGTACGACATTTCTGTCTTTTTTTTTTATGAGAACAATTTATATTTAGCATTAGCCCACTGGACTCAGTTTAGATGATCCCAATTTTGTCGGCAACATCCAAAGCATCATAATCAGGAGCAAGTCGAACATAGGCCTTCTTCTCTCCATCAGGCCTAATCAAAGTGTTGACCTTGGCCACATCAATGTCAAAGAGCTTCTTTACAGCTTGTTTAATTTGGTGCTTGTTGGCCTTGACATCTTCTATCTTCTTCATGGCTGACTCAGTGGTCAGGGGAAATTTGATGATGGCATAGTGGTCAAGCTTGTTTCTCCTGGGGGCGCTCTTCCGGGAGTATTTGGGCTGCCTTCAGAGTCTCAGTATCTTAGGCTGCCGGAAGGTGGGTGACATGTGGATCTTCTTTTTTTTTTTTTGGCTGTGGACGCCCTTCAGGACTGTCTTCTTGGCCTTTAATGCCTTTGCTTTGCTTTGGCTTCAGTTTTGGGAGAGGCAGGGGCTTCCTTCTTCGCTTTCAGCACCATCCTCGAAAAAACGACATTACTTTTTAAAGTGATGAAAATATTATAAACACATATTGGGGAAGTTATACAACTCTGAATATACTAATGCCACTGAATTGTACATTTTAAATGAGTAAATTGTATAGTAAATGAACTATAACTCAATAAAGTTTTTACTTTATTATAAAGTTATTAACAAGTACCCTGATAAAATGAAAGTATTATTTTAAAAATAAAATGTAGCTCCATAATGGTTTCCTCAGATTACACAAATTCTTATAAAGAAAAATACCTGTAGACTTGGCACCTGGATTTAGCAGAAACTGAGGGCTGAAGAAAGAAAGAACACCATGCTTAGCCTCTTCAACCTTGCTCTAAGCATCTGGTTCTACTCCCCTTGCCTCACGTCTTAGAAGGCAGTACAGAGGTATCTACAGTCACCTAAGGGAGCACTGGTTGCCTAGTCGGTAGGGAATTGGGCAACCAACCTAAAGGCAGGCATTTGGGATCCACCAGCTGCCCCTCTAGAGAAAGACTGGGAATCTCAACTCAGCCTCTGAAAATGCCCCGCGGTGGGGCGGGGCGGGGGGGGGGGGGTGCGTCAGCTGGTTCCAACTCAGCAGCCAAGAATAAAGTCACTTGAACCACTGCTGTTGAGTCAGCTTCTGACTTACAACAGTGCAAGTTCAGTTCCAGGCTTGAAGGACACCGAAGGGCCACTGTCTCTATGTTTCTACCCATCTCTATCGGACCAAGAGAACAGATCTTTTTGATGGTTTTGAGTTTTGTTCCGTATTTTTCTCACATTCTATCCAGGAACTCTTTTTGTGGTCTCTTTCAGAATGGTCAGCTGTGGTGGCTGGGCACCACTTAGGTCTGGTCTCAGGATCCTCAAGGCTACAATTCATGCACTCTATTAGTCCTTTAGACTAATTTTTTTTTTTCTCTCATTTTGATTTTCTTCAATCTTCTTTGTTCCAGACAGGGAGAAACCAATAGTTGCACCTTAGATGGCCATTTACAAGTCCTTAAGATCCCAGTCTATGCTCACTAGAGCAGGATGGGAAGATTGTACTTGTGGTGTATGCTATGCCAATTGATGTTAATGTCCCCCAAAGCTATGGTCTTGAGGTCTCAGGACCAGAGACTCACTCCCTCAGGATTTGGGTATGGCTAAGAAGTTTTCATTACTTTGCCCTCTATATGCTCTACCATATTAATGGGAATATTTGAGCATATGTAAATAAATATGTAGAAATAACCTCTATCAAACCTATATATATTTGTGGGTGTGGACCTATTCATTTTCCTACTGCTGTTCCACTTGTATGTGTCATTTGCAGATTATTTCTACTACTCTAGTGTCTTAATGGTAAGAAACTGCTGCAATCCCAAAGCCACATGGTTCAAATCCTCCAGTTGTTGTATGGGAGAAAGATGGTTTATCTCCTCCTTTGTGACCAAATGCCTCTGAAATCCCACTGGAGGGTTGGTCCGACTTGACTGTACACAACAACAATTATTACTGTAGGATTGTGTATGTTGTTGTTGTTATGTGCCATTATGAGCCTGTGACAATAGCTCTGAAGACTGCCCTGTCCCTGAGAGGGTCTCACTGACTCCAGCACACCTACCCCCATTACCCTGGTTACTGTTATCAATCCATCTCATCTGAAATCTTCCTCTCCTGTGTTGTCCATCCACCTTTCCATCAAGGATCAGTCCCTCCTGGCCACATGCCCAAAGTATGTAAGATGGAGCTTCAAAATCCTAGCCTCCAAGGAGAAACTTGGTTTCACCCTCTCCAAGACAGACCTATTTGTTTTCTTGGTAATCTTCTCCTGGCAATCTTGTTCTAGAATCTTCTCCAGCACCACAACTCAAAGGCATCAATAATTCTTCTGTCATCCGTAGTCATTATCTAGCTCTCTGATGCATACATAGCAAGTAATTGCAAACATCATGGCCTGGACCATAGCACACCTTTAGTATCTACATTGACATCATTGCTTCTCAAGTATTCTGGAGAGCTCCCTGACAGCAAATTGACCTAATGTAATTCATCTTTTGATGACTGCTGGTGCCAAGAGTGTTGATTGTGGAGTCAAGCAAGCTGTGACTGTTAACCTCAGTCTCTTCTCCATCCATCACAGTGCTGCCAATTGGCCCAGTGGTGAGAATATTTGTCTTCTTGATGTTGAGCTTCAATTTATATTGAAGATTACAGTCCTTGACCTTCTGCAGCAAGCACTTCAGGTCTTCTTCCATTTCAGCAAGGTTGTGTTGTGTCATCTACATAAAACAGGTTGTTGGTCAGTCTTCCTCCAATCCTTATGCCACATTCCTCCTCAAAAAGCCCTGCTTCCAGAATGATCTGTTGTGCATATAGATTATGAAGGTCTGGAAACAATGCATCCTGACACACTCCTTTCCTGATTTTGAACCATGCAGTGTTTCCCTGCTCTGGTCTGTATCCAATAGTATTTACCTTTAAGACTTGTGTATTCACATACCAACTTGAGTAAAGGGAAAGGCAACATACAATAAGGGGAAGGGCAGCACAAGATGACCAAGGAATCTGTGTTTTTAAAAGACTCCCTCGGGACTTCTGATGATTAGATAGTTTCGGTGTTAATAAGAATTCATGAACAGAGAAGGAAAGATTATACAGTGAAGAAAATAAGTAGCCTGAAAGAGGGGCATCATGCCGGGCAATCACAGCAAAATGATGCTCAAAAAAAAGCAAAGGTAATAGAGGGACCAGGAGAGAACTTTCCCAAGATTCTATCAGTGCCCTCAGAGAGAGCCGAGAGGAGCCTGCACACTTGAGAGTCAGAGGCTCCCCACCCTCACTGGGCTCCTACTTTCCTCCAGCTCGCAGGCCAGTCACCCATTCAAGCAGCAAGCTTCACCGATACCCATCAGGCCCAGCCCTAAGGTCACTGCTGGCCAGGAGATGCCCTCCCTGCTGGGCCTGCACCCTCCCCAGGTTCTCAGATCTAGCTGGCAGATTAATACAATAAACGAAGATGGACCGAAGACAGGAAATATTCAGATTATAGACCAGTAAAGAAGAGAAATGGGTTCTGAAACATACATACAGTGTGATCTCCATTTGTTAAAATTGGAAAGAGAGAGAGAAGTAAGTTCAAAAAAACATAAGCCAAAACATTACCAATGGCCTTCTCTGAAGAGTCAGCTTACAATTGAATTTGTTTGTTTGTTTGTTTTACGTTTTTCTTGTGGTAAGAATTGTACTGCCAATTGAAAGGCACACAGTTCAAATCTACCAGCTGCTCCATGGGAGAAAGATGAGCAGTCTCCTCTCATGAGACTTACTGCCTCTGAAAACTCGCTGGAGGGTCAGCTATGGGTCAGTTCTGACTCAATGGTCAACAACAACAATAATTTTTTCAATGATGAACACATCTTACTATGGTAGTAAGGTTATTGTTGTTAAGTGTCATTGAGTTGTAGACGACTCATAGAGACCCTATGAACGAAAGACTTGAACACTTACTTGTATAACTTTCATCCTTTCTCCAGGTTCATAGAGTTTCCAGAGGCAAGTTGTTTCGGAAGTGGACGCCACTCCTGCTTCCAATAGTCGGAAGGAGGGGACACAATAAAATCTAGCTTTCCTTCCTAATCAGGACACAGCTCACACACTAGTTTTCCCAGGCCCCCAACACTCTTTCTTGACCAGCTCTAATCCCAACTCTCATCATCCTGGAAAACTTGCTTGTCACGTGGAGTCTCATGTTCTAGTGAGTATGAAATGCTTCCTAGGGCTGGGAGACTTAAACGAGATGATTCGGGGAACTTGGGTGGCCTAGTCTATAAGGACTTGCACCCAAAGCCACTGCTCTTCGGCAGGTAGACCCACCAAGCAGCTCCATAGGGGAAAGATGGGCAGTCTCCTCTTGAGTCATTTACCTCAGAAACTCTCTGGAGGGGCAGCTAGGGAGCTGGTTCCAACTCACAGGCAATGAGTTTGAGGTTTGCTTTGTTTTGTTTGTTTTTAATGCAGGTAAAGAAGTCCCTGGTGGTATGAATGGTTAAGTGTTGAACGACTATCCAAAAGAATGGCAGTTCAAACCCATCCTGAAATGTCATGGAAAAGAGGCCTGGCAACCGGCTTCTGAAAGACTATATTTAACTTTCAAAATTTGATGGGGTTGTTCTAGTTTGCACACATAGGGCCACCCTGAGTTGGAATAGACAATAGCAACTAACAATAAACAACAATTCAAGTAAAACATTTGATTGCAATGCATGGCACACAGTA
>NW_006399842.1:13144249-13148324 GCF_000299155.1 Elephantulus edwardii
TAATAATAATAATAATAATAACTATTTTCCTTCTTATCCTCTACCAACTGTTTTCCCATCGCTCCAGAAGTGCTCTGCCTTTGAAATCTTGGCAAAAGTCAGTTATTTTCACTGTCTTGTCTATCACACAGAAATCGTGTGAATACATGCTTTGTAAAATGGTTTTCAACGTCCTGGATAGGCTAACAGAAGGCTTGAGGTCACCGTGAAAGCTTCTTCTCTCTGACTTTCAAGTCTTCACAGTGGAAATCTCTCTCTATCAAGAGTGGGAGGTCTGACAAGCTAATGAAGAGTTGTGAAGCGCTGTATTCCACAGAAGGGTGGTTATCATTATCCTGGCTGCAGGAAAGGCCGGGTTTGTGCAGCCCTTTGAGGCAGCTAAGGAGCTTGGTGATGCCGTGAGTAGAGCACTTGGCTGCTAAACCAATCCACTCTGTAGGAGAAAGGCGTGGCAGTCTGTGCCCTAAAGATTTACAGCCTTGCAAACCCTGCGGGGTAGTTCTACTCTGTCCAACAGAGTGACTACGAGTTGGAGTTGACAGTGAGTTTTGGGCTCTGGGCAGCTGTTGTCCAGCTATTTATTATTTGGGAGAACCCCATCTTGCCATACAGAGGTTTGGAAAAGGAAGCCTATTGTCCATTTCTTTGGACCTCAAGCCACTAGGGCAGGCTGCTCTCTCCTGGAAGAGAATTCTCTTCTCTGTGGACTAGATAGCTAGAGAAGGTCAGACTGTGGCTTTCAAAGTGTGTCTGCAATGAGCCAAGGCCACCTGGGTTGACCACCTGTCCTATCTATCCCGGAGCCAAAGGGAAAATTGAGGAGATCTTCAGATGTAGTAACAAGACCTAGATTTAACCTGAGCGGCATCCGAATAGGAAACTCAGTGGTATCAAATCCAGCCTCTGAGAGATTAGCTGGGAGGTGATTATTCCAGCCAGCCGAGGCAGAACCAACTGCACTTAGTGCAGTGGCCAGGCAGCAGGTGGTGTCTAGCTGCTTGCAAGCCCTCGCTCGGCCTGTGTCCTGGGCCCCTCCTGGAAATCACTGGAGGAAGGGGCCCAGACAAGATCTCCTTTAAACAGAAACTCCATAAGCCCCATTCCAGGGCATTCAGGACCGGGTGAAAAGCAACTAGCCCTGGCCGACACTTACCAAAGGTGGTGAGGTAAAAGGACAAGTCCCTGTGATCCCGCCGGGTCCCCAGGGAGACCCTGTGCAGAGAGCGCACCTCCATGGCTGTGCCCACTCAGGGAGGGCTCGGGCAGGAGTGCCTGTAACCCGAGACGTCTGTGTTGTTCCCGGTAACCGAGGCAGCAGGCTCACCCGCCTCTGCTCCAGTGTCTCTAAGCGCGGCGGGCGCAGGAGGGAGACCCGGGTGCAGCAGCGCGTTTGAACCAGTCCGGCGCGCCCGGCCCTGATTGGCCCGTGCTGGTTTGAATGAGAAGCTTTGCACCTGACAGAGCAGGCGCTGGGCCACGGAGGAGGCGGCGCCCAGTAGCCGGGACAGCCACCCCCTGGAGGAGGTGGCTCCTTTCTCAAGGGGCCTGTAAGTCCGGGCGGCCACTCCGGGACTCTGGACTCCAGCACTGCGTTTGGGCTGCAAGTGCCCAACCCTTGGAGAGGCCCGCGGCCCCCGCGTGGCCACCCGGGCGTGCTCGGCCTGCTCGCCCAGCTCCCCAGGCCCGCAATTAGCCAAGTTTGCGACATGCTTTGAAGCTCTGACCTATAATCATCAGGACCTACGCAAGGGCAAAATACAGTAGGATTTGGAAAAGTGTCCTCTTCACTTGGTGGGGCCGCTTCCACCAGCTTGCGCCCCTTTCCCAAATTCAGCCTCTTTTACAGCCCTCTTGATGCCTGCACTGGTTGAGAGCCTGGCACAGATCCAGACTGGAGCGCCTTGCTCATTTCCAAACTCTAGCCTGCAACCTCCACCCCAGCCTGGTGCCCCAGGACAGGAGGCCAAGACCCCAGGGCCTGAGAGAGAATGGACAAGTACAGGACATGGAGCGGGGGAGGCGCTTTCAATTGCTAGATACTGGTGCCGAGCTAGAAGGAAGGTCAGCCCCTGCGCTGCTTTGTTTCCAAACATTCATGGGACGCCTCTAGGGAGCCGTTTCACACCAAGACATCTGCTCTACAAATATCTGTTTTGTTGCCACTGTGGGAAAGAAAGCTGCTGATCTTTTATGCAAATCTGAAAATGTGTCGTGCAGATAACCGTCCTTGTTCCCTTGGCTTCATTGCCACACGGGTATTGGTGGTTCCCTCAAGGCTGCTCAAGGCGGAAATACCAGACATAAAATGAGGAGAAAAAGCGCCTATAATGCATTATCTTAGGCCAGAAGCTGAGCTGGTATGTACACATATCATCTCATTTAACGGAGGAAATATGAGCCCAAATCCGTCTAGGATAAATGTGAACCTCAGGCAAAAACGTAACTTACTTGTCCAAGGTTTGCAGAACCAGTAAGAGACAGAGCTGAAATATGAACAGAGGTCTGCCTGCCCTAAAGGTCACCATCCTGTTCTTTTTTGACCTCCACAGTCCAGAGAAGTGGAGATAGCACACTGCTGTCTTGAGACAGTTAAGGATGCTAGAAGCCTTACCAAAGGGATAGCTGGCCACCAGGAGGGAACAAAGGCCAGAGAAGGAGTTTAAAATCAGCAAATTCATTGGAAGGTCAAATGAACTTTACTAAGACCCAGGGTTATTTGAATCCCGACAGGGCTTCAATCCCTGGCTGCTCCTGATCTCCAAGCCACCACCATGAATGAACACAGCCCTTAGCAGGAGCAAACTCACTCACCTGGCCCCCACTCAATGGCAGACCAACTTACCTGAACCTTGGACTTGAGCAAGCCTGATCCTCCTCCTGACTGGGGAAGTTTGAGTCCAGACATCCTTTCTGGGCAGGGAAGTATCCCGACTTGGCCACTCCATCCAGCCAGGGAAAGTGCAAACCATAGGATACAGACAAGAAATTAAGACTGAAGGCGCTATAGACCTGCAAGATTAAGCATAAACTGTGAGTCAGGGGGCCTGAGGACACCCTTTGTAAGGGGTGTTCACTTCAGGTTTAAAACTGGAAAGTATGATGGTCAGGCAGGAGGCAAGGCAAGGCAAGATCCACAGAGAGAAGAGTAGGTGATATGCCCAAGGGACAACTGTCACTTCACAGCTCCCCCAGGGACCCTTGTAGGGTCCTGAACTGAGAGGCCTCTCTCACTCCAGAAGTCTGAGCAGCCTGCAAGTGCCCACTGGCAGGGGAGCTGGACAGAGCAACACTGGTTAAATATGGTCTAGGGGAGAAAAGATCAAGGCCCACCCTGGGCACTTCTGTTCCTGCTCATAACAAGATCCTGTACAGATTCCCTTCCAATTCCTACTGTCCCACTTAGCAGCTGACCTGGTCAGTTAGGAGACTCAAAGGCCAGCCTGACGCTGACTCCTCTAATGGCACCACCTTCACCACCATTAGCAAGGTCCCTCTACTTAGCAGAGGGCTTGGTGATCTCCTTCTCTCTAAGGGTCAGGTCATTTTTTTTTTCTCAGCCACGGAAAGAAATGCACCCAAATAAAAGACTGGCCCTGTTAACTCTGTACAGGGGACATTGAGAGGGGTCATTGTTACAGCCCTGCTTTCCCTTGAGAAGGAATTTGAGGACAGAATCCCACTTTCAGGCATATTCTTAGCATTCTTGAACTATAGGCCTACGAGTCTTATACCTTACACATGCCTCACATACACTCCACATGTGTATAAGCATGCTACCACACAATATTAACAGTCACGCTGTATACATCTGCATACCACATATATACACCCCACACACAAACACACTGCACGCATACAAACATACCACATACATACATGCCATAACACATAAACAGGTATACCATACACATGTATATACCACACTTACACACAACCTAAACACAGACACAATAGAGGCATATCTCATATAAATATACATGCAAACATATGAACACACCTTATATATCTTATGTAGATACACAAATTTACACACTATATATATATATATATATATAAATATACATGCAAACATATG
>NW_006399842.1:13148838-13151165 GCF_000299155.1 Elephantulus edwardii
GTTCAGAGCAATGCCAGCCCCAGCATCAAAGGTGGAAGAGTGGGTGTCACTATTAAAGTCACAGGAGACACCCTGGTCTTCAGTGTATCCCAGGATGACCTTGATGGGCCCTTCTGATGCCTGCTTTACTACTTTCTTGATGTCATCATATTTGGGAGCTTTCTCCAGATGGCAGGTCAGGTCCACAACTGACACATTGGGGGTGGGGACACAGAAAGCCATGCCAGTAAGTTTCCCACACAGTTCAGGGATGAGCTTGCCCACGGCCTTGGCAGCACCAATAGATGCAGGGATGATGTTCTGGGCAGCTCCATAGCCATCATGTCAGAGCATTCCAGAGGGGCCATCCACAGTCTTCTAAATGGTAGTGATGGCATGGACTGTGGTCATGAGTCCCTCTACAATGCTGAAGTTGTCATGGATGACTTTGGCCAGGGGAGCCACGTAGTTGGTGGTGCAGGAGGCATTGCTGACAATCTTGAGAGGGTTGTCATACTTTTCATGGTTCACGCCCATCACAAACATGGGGACATCAGCAAAAGGAGAAGAGATGATTGCCTGTTTGGCACCATCCTTCAAGTGAGCCCTAGCCTTCTCCAAGGTTGTGAAGACACCAGTGAACTCCACAACATACTCAGCACCAGCATCACCCCACTTGATGTTGGCGGGATCTCACTCCTGGAAGATTGCAATGGCTTTCCTATTGATGACCAGCTTCCCATTCTCAGCCTTGACAATGCCGTTGAACTTGCCATGGGTGGAATGATATTGGAATATATAGACCACACAGTTGAGGTCAATGAAGGGATCATTCATTGTTGGTGACAACATTCACACTGCCAGAGTTCAAAGCAACCCTGGTGACCAGGCGCGCAGTGTGGTTTACTCCAACCTTCACCTTCATGTCTCAGGGATGCGGCTGAGGCTGCACAAGAAGAGAAGGCAATCTGGATCGATGAGGAACAGAGAGCCAACACAGCATTGTTTTTATTTAATACTGGTTTACTTTAAAAGTTCATATACATTGGGGTGTTGTTTTTAGGTTGGGATTTGGTCTGGGGTTTTTCCTTTTTTTAATTAATTTTAATGAAAGTTTACAGACACTTTGGATTTCCATTCATTCATTTTTGCACTTTTCTCCATACCCACCCCTCCCCCCAATTTCCTCTTCTCTTTGAAAAGTAAAAGAAAAATTCTTCCATTGTTATACAATCATTCCCCCCAAGTCCATTTCACTATGCAGCCTTCATTCTGGACTCCTATCATGACAATAATACCTAATCACATATCCCTTTTAAACAGTTTCAATAAAGTATACATTATTGAACCCATCTTTCTCAGTCTCCCTCAACCTCGATGTTAGTCACATTTTACAACAGTGGAACCATGCAATATTTGTCTTTTTGTAACTGAGATATTTCACTCAGCATAATGTCCTCCAAGGTCACCCATTTTGTATAATATTTCATGAGTTCCTTGTTTTTCAATGCTGCATAGTATTCCATTGTGTGAATATACCACAGCTTCTCTATCCATGCGTTTGTTGATGGGCTGGTTCTTTGGGCTTTTTTTCTTGTTGTGTACCATCAAGTCAGATCCAACTGGCACAGGAGGAGACTGCCCCTTCTCCAGAGGAGCATCTGGTGGATTCAAACTGCACACCTTCAGGACTGCAGCACAACTTTGTGTCTCTAGACCACCAGAGCTCACTCATATATGTTGTGTTTAAGATTGACTTAGGACTACTTGGGTTTGGAGAACAGGAACTAAAGGAATTTATTTGGGTGCATTTTCATATTAACTATTAGAAAATATCATCATGCTGGAAAAGGTGAAGTGTCAGAGGAAGACAGGAAGACCACCAATAAGATGGGCTGACACTATGACTGTACCAATGGGCTCAAGCTTATCAGAGACGTAAGGATGACACAGGGTAGGGAAAGCTTCCAATCTATTGTTCATAGGGTCTCTATGAATATTAAAGAAATTAACGTTGTTAAGATATCACAGCAACCAATATTCAAGAAATTTTTGGACTAGTGGCAAGAAGCTGCATTGCAAATCTGAAGGCATGCATTTGGAGGCCACCAGGTCCTACTGCAGGAGAAGGGATGGGCAATCTCCTCCCATGCCATTAACTGCCTCTGAAAACCCACTGGACAGTCGGCTATGGTTCACTTCTGACTCTATGATACACAACAACAACAATAAAAGGTGATGGGACTCCCAGCTGTTAAATAAAATTACATTAGTGTAGTGCCAAGAGAAAAAGACAAACAGATCAATGTAACCAAATACAAAGTGTAGTTGTTGTTGTTGTTATGTGC
>NW_006399842.1:13161939-13163589 GCF_000299155.1 Elephantulus edwardii
GCTCTTCAGTACTTTGGAGAGGTTCCTAACAGCAGACTTTCCCATGGCAATGCGCCTTTTAATTTCCTGGCTACTGGTGCCAAGAGTGTTGACTGTATGAGACTTAGTAATATAAATATGAAAATCTTAAATTAAATGTTAGCAAATCAAATCTAGCAGTATATTAAAGATCAACTGGTATTTATCCCAGGAATGCAATGATGACTCAAAATTAAGGAATATATTAGTTGAGGAATTAAAAAGCTAAGGTTTCGCTCACTATCTGTTTTTGTATACAGAACAGAAGAGGTAAGAATGGTTTTCCTATTTCCAAATGGATGGGGAAGGAAATGTTAAAAAGAATAACTTATGGCATATAAAATTCTTATGTCAGCACCCATAAGTAAAGTTTTATTGGAATACAACCACTTATATATTATCCTAGCTGCTTTCACTCCATGAGAACACAGTTGATTAGTTGCTACTGAGACTGTATACTCTGTAAAGTCCAACATATTTAGTACACCTACAACCAGGAAAGAACAAAATAGATGAATGTGGCCTTCTAAGAATCAAATCCCTATATACATAAAAAAACTTCTCCAACAGGGTAAAAAGGAAAAACATAGACTGGGAAAAATATTTAGTAATGACAAATCTGATAAAGGACTCATATCTAAAATTTATAGAATATTCCAGCACCTCAACAAGAAAAAGGTACACAACCCAATCACAAAATGGGCACAGAATACTTCACCAAAGAAGGCAACTAGATGGCAAACACACACATGAAGAAATGTTCAAAATCCCTAGCTATCAGAGACGTGCAAATAAAAACAACTATGAAATACCATCTCACGCTAGTAACAATAGAAAAGTTCAACAGAGCAGCAAATAATAAATACTGGCAAGGTTGTGGAGAAATTGGAACCCTTATTCACTGTTAGTGGGAGTGTAAAATGGTGCAACCACTATGGAAGGCAATTTGGCACATTCTCAAAAAGTTGCAAATAGAAATACCATTTGACACAGCAATTGTACTATTGGGAATATATCCTAAAGAAACCAGAACCTTCATCGAAACAGATATATGCACATCCATGTTCATTGCTGCATTATTTACAACAAAGAGATGAAAGTGCCTATCAACCAACAAATGGACAGAAAAAACTATGGTATGTTCATACAATGGAATATTACACAGCACTGAAAACCAAGGAACTCGTAAAACATTACATAACATGGGGGACCCTGATGGACATCATGCTGAGAGAAATACCACAGTCACAACAGGGAAAATGCTGCATAGCACTACTGTTATAAATCAGGTCTGACATGGGGGACTGGGGAGCAGAATAGGATAAGACTGGATAAATAATAACCATTGTACTGGAACAGATGTAGAAAAGAACTGTTTAAAATTAATATATGATTATACATACAACCACAGCCCAGAATAAGAGGCATACCCTTGCAAAGAGGACTCGGGGTAGGGGGAAGGTAGGTAATTGTGCAACAATGAGTGAATTTTTTTATGAAAAAATAATACATAAACTGGAGGGGGAGAAAAGGAGGGAGAGGTGGTAAAAAGTGCAACAATAAATGAATGAAAATCTAAGTTCTCTGTAAACATTTGTTATCATAACAATTAAAATAAAATTCTATTTAAAA
>NW_006399842.1:13165424-13220018 GCF_000299155.1 Elephantulus edwardii
GATTCTGGGGCTTCATCTGACATACTTTGGACATGTTGCCAGGAGGGACGGGTCCTTGGAGAGGGACATCATGCTGGGGAGGGTGGAGGGACAGCACAAGAGAGGAAGACCCTCTATGAGATGGATTGATTCAGTGACTGGGGTAATCAGGATGTGTGTGTCAGAGGCAGTGCGACTGGCACAAGATAGAGCAGGGTTTAGGGCTGTTGTACATAGGGTCGCTATGAGTCACAAACGACTCAACGGCACATAACAACAACAACAAAGAAAAGAAGTTTCAAGCATAATAAAATGAAAGTCAAAACCCTGTTTGCAGATGTGACGTTGTTGTTGTGAGATGCTGTTGACTGTAATGCATAGTGACCCCATGCATAACAGATCAGAACCTTGCCCCACCTCAAAGCATCCCCTTGATCCCCATCACACCCAGGCCCTTTGCTGCAGTCACTGCATCAATCCATCTCACAGAGGCCATGGTTTCCTAGAACCACAAGAAAATAAACTGAAATGTTATTAAAACTAGTAACAGAATAAAGAATTCTGGTTGCATAGTGTATGGCATGCTGCATCACCAACTAAAATGCTGCCTGTTTAGGGTGGTTCAACTCCACCAGCAGCTACAGGCAGGAAAATGGGCAGTCACCTCCCAGGAAGATTTACAGCCTCTGAAACCTAATGGAGAATCCTTATGAGTTGCAGCCTATTCAACAATAAATAATAGAATATAGATAAAATAAAATCACACAATTACATTCATGTCTTATGTACTAATCATAACCATTTCAAAAAGTAATACAAACAGGATGCCATTCACAACAGTTTAAAAACCCCATTAAATACCTAGGAACAAATTAACAAGAACAATGCAGTATTTATATGAAGAAAACTACAAAAATTTCCTGAACCACATAAGAGATCTCAGTAAAATAAAGAGGTTTTTAAAAAAATAAACTCAAAGTCTAATTTCAATGCAATTTCAATTTTCAACTTAAATCCCCAAATGTGGCTAAAAAGGTCATTTGGAAAATTGAACAACAGGTAAACATTCTATTGTTGTTGTTATGTGCCGTCGAGTCGTTTCCAACTCATAGCGACCCTATGCACAACAGCCCTAAACCCTGCTCTATCCTGCACCAACCGCACCGCCTCTGACACACCCATCCCGATTACCCCAGTCACCGAATCAATCCATCTCATAGAGGGTCTTCCCCTCCCGCGCTGTCCCTCCACCCTCTCAAGCATGATATCCCTCTCCAAGGACCCGTCCCTCCTGGCAACATGTCCAAAGTATGTCAGACGAAGCCCCAGAATCCTTGCCTCCAAGGAGTAGCTTGGTTTAAACCTCTCCAAGATGAATCTGTTTGATTTCCTGGCAATCCATGGAACATTCAGTACTCTTCTCCAGCACCACAGCTCAAAAGCATCCACTCTCCTTCTGTCCTCCCTAGTCATTGTCCAACTCTCTGATGCATAACAAGCGATTGCAAATACCATGGCCTGTATCAGGCGCACCTTAGTCTCCAGAGAGACACTGTTGCTCCTGAGTACCTTTGAGAGGTCCCTAACAGCAGACTTTCCCATCGCGATACGCTTTTTGATTTCCTGACTGCTGGTACCAAGAGTGTTGACTGTGGAGCCGAGCAAACTGAAGCTGTGAACACTCTCAATCTCTAGAAAAGAAAAAAGGCAAAATTAACCTATGAGGTCTAAATCTGCAATAATAAATCATTTTTGGTTTTGACTGCCTTCAAGTTGAGAACAATTCATAGTAACCCTAAGAACAAAAGGCCGGATGCCCCTCTACAACTATCAACATTTATCAAAGTTCATAGAGTTTCCTGAGGCATGTTGTTTAGGAAGTGGATGCCACTCCTGCTTCCAAATAATAAATTACATGTGCAAAAATTAACAATAAATCCATTTCATAAATAAGGTTGATAAATTTCCCATGCCATTAGTATAAAATTAATAAAAGTGAAGATAGTATTATAAATCCGTTTTTAAAAGCATGGAATAAATTATGTCAATACTAGGCAAACGTATTTGGAAAAAAATATTAGAGCCTATAGATCTATGGCATTCTCAAAATAAATTCCACATGGTCTCAAGTTCCAAACTCTTGTAAGCAAAAGAAGAACTAGAAGAAAATATTAAACTCTTTTTACAACTTAGACTAAGAAGAACCTTTCTTAACATAATATAAATTCTACAAATGATCAATAAAAATATTGAAAATTAAGTAATATATGTTGAGTGAACTAATGCAGGCTCATAAGGACAAATAATGCATTAGACCATTACTGTAAAAACAGAAAGATAACTAGTAAAACATGTATGGGAACTCAAGGAGCGAAGGGGAAGTGGAGGGCTGAAGATAGGTAGGGGTGAAACCACAGGGCTACACAGTTTGGTGGGTGGAGGGAGAGAGGGAAACAAATGGGAATGATCCAGGTGAAAAGATAGGGTAATGATGGGCAAGGTCCAATGGTGATTCATTTTATAAATCATAATGCATGAGAATGATTGTATGAAACATAATGAAGAAGAATAGTGTGAAACACAATGTATATAAACTTTGTAAGTAAATCAACAAAGAAAAAATTAAGCTATGTAAAAATTTTTAATTGGTAAAAGGCATTGTAAAACAATTTAACATTCTAAATTAGGATTGTTTATCATGTTCTCCATGCTTTATTTTATGGACATCAATTTCTTTTTATATTTTTGAAAGCAATTTACTTTTGCAATTTAAAAATAAAGTTAAATGTTAAGTATTAAGCTAGAAAAATATAAGTGATAATTTATCTTCTCCCAAGAAGAAAAAAGCATGATAGTAAAAAATAAAAGCTATAACTACACAAAAGTGGCACAAAGTTGCACTGCAGTCCCGAAGGCATGAGGTTCAAATCCACCAGCTGCTCCAGAGGAGGATGGGCAATCTCTTCCTGTGCAATTAACTGCCTTTGAAAACCCACAAGAGGCTCAGCTATGGGTCATTTCCGACTCGATGGGACACAACACCACCACCACACAGAAATTAGGTACTTATCTATGGCTATAAAAATATTTTTAATTAAAAATAAGTTTAAAATCTTTATCAAATGCATGACAAAATATATACCATATATTGATGAAACTCAAAGATTATAGTCTTCAATATGGATTATATTTCAACATAAAACTAAAGTCCTCAAACTGAACCAATCAACAGCATAAATGGAGAAAATATTGAAGTTCTGAAGGCTTTCATTTAACTTGTATCCACAATCAATACGAATGAAAGCAGCAGTCAAGAATGAAATGGCAGATTGCAGTGGGAAACTGCTGCCAAGGATCTGCACCCAAGTCATGGCATTTCCAGCTGTTTCAGATGCACGTGAAAGTTGGTCAGTGAAAAGGGGGATCAAAGAGGAACTAATGCTTTTGAATCATGGTGTTAGAGAAGAATACACTATGAATATACCACGATGTACTGTCAAAAGAACAAATATATCTTGGACGAAGTGTAGTCAGAATGCTCCTTAGAAGCAAGAATGGTGAGATTTTGTCTCACATATTTTGGTATGTTATCAGGAAAGGCCAGTATCTGAAGAAAGACATCATGCAGTGAAAGAGAGGAAAACTATCAAGGAGATGAATTAACACAATAACCGCGACAACAGGACTTATGCAGGTCAGAGATTGTGAGAACGGTATAGAACTGAACAGGGTTTCCTTCTGTTGTCACTTGGGATGCTACGAGTCAGAGGTGACTCCAGAGCACCTAACAAACAACAACAAGGAAAGAGTGTGTGTGTACGTGCGTGTGTGTGTGTGTGTGTGTGTGTGTGTACAAAGTCTGAACCCACTCAGCTGTTCTGAACCCACTCAGCTATTCTGCAGGAGAAAGACAGGGCAATCTGTTCTCATAAAGATCAGAGCCTAGAAAACCCTAAGTCTCATGGGCCATGAGTAACAGCAGGGATGGACTCAACATCTAACAACACAAAGAAGTCTTACAAATCCATTTTAACAAAGCAAATATATAAAGGAAAGGTAGACCAAAGACATGAACAGGACTAAGAGGAACTGTGATTGGCTATTTAGTAGCAACCAGAAAATGAAAAATACTCATCTATCTGGCCCCACTATTTGTCTTCAGAAAATTAAATCATTGGTATTTAGGAATGAAGCAACATATGTTCAGAAATCATTGCCTAAACAGGTGAACCCTCCAGTAGGTTTTTAGAGGCAGTAAAGCAAACCGGAGGAGATTGCTCATCTTTCTCCCATAGAGCAGCTGGTGGATTTGAACCAAATATCTTTGTGTCAACAGCACAACACCTTATGATTAAGCCACCAGAGCTCCTTTTGTAAATAAACAATGGGAAACAGAGACCTAACTCAGCTTGCAGCAAAAGAACATCATCTTTCACACCAATCATCCTGCTCCAACAAAATGACTTAACTATCGACTCCTAGAATGGAGAATTGTATGGCTGGCAGCAGGTGTAAATTCAATCCAACAAATACTTACCTAGCACCTATTCTGTATTGAATTTTAAATGAGAGTAGTGAACAAGATGAAACTTGCAATCTAGTGGGCTGAGTGCTGGAAGAGAAGAACATTAGCCTGTGGAAACAAAATTACACCACACAATCCAAGAGGATAAAGGGAGTCAGAAAAAAATTCCTAAAGAAACTGATGTAAAGGATGACTTACCCAACCAAGAAAAGTTGTTAGGTACTGTTGAGTCGAATATGACTCACAGCATGACTCTATAAACAACAGATCTGTATCCTGTCCTGTGCTGTGCCATTCTCACAATCTCTGACATACTTGAGCCCATTGCTGCAGTCACTATGTCAATCCACCTAATTGAGGGTCTTCCTCTCTTTCATTGACTCTCCACATTTCTAAGCATGATGCCCATCTTCAGGTAATACCATTAGCAACATGCCCAATGTATGTGAGATGAAGCTTTATGATCTTTGTCTCAAATGAGCACTCTGGGTTCACTTTCTCCAAAGCATATCTGTTCATTCTTTCAGCAGTCCATGGGATATTCTGTTCTCTCCAACACCACTACTCAAAGGCATCAATTCTTTTGTCATCCTTTATTCATTTTCCAGATGTCAGATGGATAGCAAGTGATTGAAAAGACCAAAAGTCACACTTTAGTCCTCAAACTGACATCATTGTTTCTCAAAAATTTGGAGAAGTCCCTGATTGAAGATTTTCCCAGTGCAATATGTCTCCTAATCTTCCGACTGCTGGTACCAAGATTGTTGATTGTGGATTCAAGCAAGATAAAGTCACTGACAATTTCAAATCTTTTCTCCATCTACCAAGATGTTGCCTATTGGCCCAGTGATGAGAATTTTTGTTTTCTCAATGTTGAGATGCAAACCATAATGAAGATTGTATTCTTTGGTCTTCTGCAGCAAGCACTTTAAGTCTTCGCTTTCAGTAAGCAAGGCTGTGTCAGCTGCATAATACAGGTTATTGATGCCACATTCTTCTTTATAGAGTCAAGGTTTGTGAATAAGTTCCTCAATATACAAAGTGAATAGGTATGGAGAGAGGATATAATCCTGAGAAATCCCTTTCTTAATTTTAAACTATGTAGGAAGACCCTGGATGAGATGGATTGACTCCGTGACTGGGGTAATGAGGGTAGGTTTCAGAGATAAGGTTGGCTCAAGATAGAGCAGGGCTCAGAGATGTTGTACATAGGGTCACTGTGAGTTGCAAACAACTTGAAAGCACATAACAACAACACAGTGTTCCTTTGCTCTATTCCCACAACATCCTCTTTGTCTAAGTAAAGGTTTCATGTGAGTACAATTAAGTGTTCTGGGATTCCTGTTCTTTGCAATGGTAGCTATAATTTGTGGTAGTACACAGAGTCAAATTCCTTTGCATAGTTAATAAGACACAGATAAACATTCTTCTGATAGTCTCTGCTTTCAGAATCCATCTGACATCAGCAATGATATCCCAGGTGCCATGGCCTCTCCAAATTCCAGTTTGAACTTCTGGTAGTTCTTTGTCTATGTACTGTCCCAGCCATTTTTTTTTCTTCATGATCTTCAGTAGTATTTTGCTTGCATTCAGTATTAATGATATTGTTTGATAATTTCCACATTCTGTTGGATTATCTTTCTTGATGATAGAAACAAATATGGATCTCTTTCAGTCAAATATGGATCTCTTCCAGTCAGTTGGCCAGGCAGCTGTTCTCCAAATTTCCTAGCATAGACTGGTGAGCATGCCCAGTGCTGCATCTGTTCATTGAAACATGCCAATGGCATCCCATTGATTCCTGGGGCCTTATTTTCTGCTGGTACCTTTAGTGAAGCTTGAACTTTTTCCTTCACTCCCATTGGCTCTTAATCATATAGTAGGTATTCCCTGAAATATTTCAATGTCGACCAATTCTTTTTGGTAGAGTGATTTTGTGTATTCCCTCCATCTTCTTTTGATGCTTCCTGGATCATTCAAGATTTTGCCCATAGCATCCATAGCAATTCAAGGTTTAAAATTGTTTTTCAGTTCTCGAAGCTTGAGACATGTCGAGTGAGTTCTTCCCTTTTCATTCTCTAATTCCAGCTCTCTGCACATTTTATTATAATACTTTGTTTTATCTTCTTAAGCTACCCTTTGAAATCTGTTCAGCTCTTTTACTAGAGCATTGGCTTCTTAATGTTCTAGTGTGATTTCCAGAGCCTCTTCTGACATCAGTTTTGGTTTTTCCTTCATTCTCTTGTCTGTCACTTTGCTGTAGTAAGTAATCTGTGGGTTGCTATGATGCAGAAAGTTATGCCACAAGTGTCAAATGCCACAATGGTCACCCATGGTGGACAGGTTTTAGTAGAATCCCCAGATTAAGACAGAGTAAGAAGCAGGATTGGCCATAGACTTCTTACATAAGTAGGCTTCTGCAAATCCTGTGAATAATAGAGGAACACAGATAATTATGGTATCAAAGGTAGAGCCCAGACTGGAAGTCAATCAAAATGAGAAACAGCTGCAAACATCCTTTAAGAGTTGGAATATGAATGGAATATGAATGTTGGAAAACTAGTTGTGAAAAACGAACTGGAACACATGAACCTCAACTTTGTAGGCATTAGCAAGATGAGATGGACTGGCTTTGGCCGCTTTTAATCAGATAATCACATGGTATGCCATGCCAGGAATGAAAAATGGAACAAGAATGATGTTGCAGTCATAATTTAAAAGAAAGAAAGGTAGAAGATAGGTAACAGGTAGATACAATAAAAGAAAACATGCAAAGGCCAGAAAGTGAAAGTGGGAAAGCATTGTATCTTTGAGCAACTAAAAAATGTAATGGGACCCTGCCCAATTCTGTACCATCTTCACAAATATCAGATGTGTTTAAAGCTATTATTATAGTCACTTGGTCATGAGTGTCTTCGTCTCTGTCACTATCACTACTTTTACAGCATGATGACCTTTCTCCAGAGTTTGGCTTCTCCTGATAACACACCCAAAGTGCTTAAAACAAAGCCTCACTCTCCTTGCTTCCTAGGAGCACTCTGGCTCACACTCCTAGGACTTACTTGCTTGTTCTTTTGTCTGTGATATTCCATACTTTTTGTCAGCATCACAATTCAGAGACATATACAAGAAGGTCAAGGGGATGAGTGTTCAGATCAAATGGGCCTCAAATAATATTATAAGGCACCTGAGTTTCATTCTGAAAGAATAAGGCAGCCATTAAAATATTTTAAGTAAGGACATAAAAGGCTTTAATTTGTGTTTCTAAGGATTACTGGAGCTAGTATATGAAAAGTAGATATGGGTGCAACAATGAATGAATGGAAATCCAAAGTCTCTGTAAACTTTCATTAAAATTAATTTTTAAAAAAGAAGTAGATGTAGGACAGGCACAAAGGACAAAAGCAATAAGTACTGTTAGGAGAATATTTTCCAGTAGTCCAGGTAAAAGATGATAGCCCAAATCAGTATAATAACTGTTGTTGTTGCTGTGTTCCGTCAAGTCGGAACTGACCCATAGCTGAGCCTCTGGCAGGTTTTCAGAGGAAGTTTCTCCCATGGAGCAGCTGGTGGATTCAGACCACATGCCTTTAGGATTGCAGCGCAGCTTCTTGCCATTAGGCCATAAGTACTTCTTGTTTAATAACTGTAGGTATGGAAAGAAGTAGAATCAACAGGACTTGGTGAATGACTGGAAAAAATAAAAGGTTCTTAACATGAAAAATCAGATGTTTAAAAATTCCCTTTACTAATTAAAAGGGGGAGGGGGAAGAATTCCCTTTACTGAGGTGGAAACATGGGAGGAAGAATAAATGGAATCCAGAGAGAAAATGAGAGATGACAGTTGAGGTCACAGTTGATTAGTTCAACTGTGACTCTGCAAATACTGAGTTGCCTAACTGTCCATCCAAGCGAATGTGTCAAGTGAACAATTTAAAATATTATATTGAAGCTCAGGAAAAATACCAAAGGCTAGAAATACAAATTTAGAAACTCTCAGAGAAGTCATGAGCAAAGATAAGAAAGCCCAAAGAGAATGTTCAATGTGAGAAGAAGGCTCAGAATAGAACCCAAAAAAAGTGCTAACTGAAAAGACAGGAAAGAAAGAAAGGCCAGGATGAAACAAGGAAAACCAAGGAGTAGGAGTTGTACTGAGGACGTAATAGTCAACTGTGTCAAATACCATTGGGAGGTCAAGTAGATTAATGACTGAGAAGTGTCCATTGGTTTTAGCAACAAGCCAGCCATTGTTGACCCTCTATCCCAGAATAAAATGCTGGGAGGCAACAGTTCCACATGAATGAAAATGTACCAAATTCACTCTAAAAGGAAAAATACTCTGGGCTGAAAGCCAGAAATATTCTTGGGTCAGGTTTTTTTTCCTTGTCCTAAATTTAACCAGCTGGAATGCTTTGTTAAGTGGTATTTCATTCACCCTTAAAATGAAGGATTTGCTTTTTATAAGCATGCCTGCAATTCATCCTCAAGGTAGAATACAGTGTCTTTAAAGGGTGAATGGTTCTCCACAGGAGCAGATGCTGGTTGCTGTAAATACCACTAAGAAACTTCAATTTGCCTCAGATGTCTAAGCCTTTGGTGACCTACATACACAAACAGGGTCTAAGTGGGAAGCAAGCAACAAATTCAAGCTCTCAAGTGTGAGCTGAGAGGTGTTGCTGCTCCAAAGGGGAAAAGACAAAGATCCTCACCATCAAAGGAATGGGAAATCGTTATGCTGAACCAAAATGAAAAAGCCAAAACCCTGAAGAAAATGAGGAAGCATAGTATTTCCATTTCTCCTCGAATGGCCCAATGGCTCTACAGTTAGGTTAAAAGCCTTTGTAATTTTTTTTTAAGTCTCTTTTCCTGACGAGACAACATGAAACTTGGTTTGGCATAATCCTGCCTTAAGAAAGTTTTTTCAAGCTTAAAGAAGAATACAGACTTGAACTTCAGTCATGATGGAATAATATCGTTTTCAAGATACTAAACATAAAAGGGAGCTCTGGTGGCCTGGTGACAAGAAGCTGCACTGCAATCCCAAAGACGCATTGTTGGACTCCACCAGATGCTCTACTGGAGAAGGAGTGGCAATCTCCTCCTGTGCCAGTCGGACAGTATACAACAAAGGGAAGGGGGGAAGATACTGAACATCAGCCAATGAAGAAAAGTGATTCCCAGGAAACATAAAACAAAGCAAGTCCTGTGATCACCTAAGCTTATTCGCCTAGAGAGACTTCCTGAAAGAGTGAGGGAACTCAAGACAATTGCAAACCCTGGAGTCAAGAAATCTAGGGAGGTCATAGGACAGCGTATCAGAAAAAGTAGACCTCCAAAGAGAGAGCTCCAAAGATCTACAGTGGCTTCTCCACCCTACCAAGTCTTCAGCAAAGTGTTGGTGAGCTAACAGGTAAAAGGAAACTACCCCTAAAAGCTGGGAAAGAATCAGCTGAAAGGATCCGAAGGGGAAATCTCTGAAACTCACCAACTCTGTCTTTTCACCAACCAATGTGGAAAGACCTCCTAATTCATGGGGCATTGGATAGAGAACTCAGAAGAGTTTGCCCAAACTAAATGCTGCTCTAATGTCATCTAACAAAGCTCAAAAGCAAGACCAGAAAGGATAAGACAATTTTCAAGTTATTTCACTTCACCCCAAAACAAAGTCTGAAAATATTTATAGGTTCACAATCTACTACCTAATAAGGTAAAAGTCACAATGTCTGGCACCCAGTATAAAATTGATAGGCATGCAAACAAGCAGGAAAGCATGACCCATAGTGAAGAGAGAAAGCAATCAATAGAAACTAATTTAGAAGTAACAGATAATAGAATTAATAGAAACAAATATTACAACAGATATAATAACCATATACTATATGTTCAGGGAAGATACTAAGTAGAGATATGGAAGACATTTTTCATATGCTTCAAACATCTATGAAGTAAAAAAAAATTATACAGGTGAAAAACATCTAGGGGTGAAAACATCCTGGAAAAACTACATAATATTGGATTTCAGCAGATTAGATACTGAAGTGAGGGGAAAGGAGAGTGGAGAATTAGAAAGCACAGCAATGAGAACAATCCAAAATAAAACAGAGAAGGGGGGGGGAAGATCATCGAAGAGTGGTGGAACAACTTCTGCAACCTAAAATATATGTAAATAGAATCCCAGAAAGAGGGAGGTAGGGGGACAGAAAAGGGTCAGCAGTGGGTCCAATTCGACTTGGTACAACAATAACAAGGAAATAATGGGAGCGCTGGTGACCAAGTGGGAAATGCTGCACTGTCACCCCTATAGTTGTGGTTTGAATCCACCAGCTGCTCTGTGGCAAAAGGATGGGCAATCTGCTCCCGAGCAATTAAAGGCCTCTTCTGAAAACCCACTGGAGAATCAGCTAAGACTCAATTCTGTCTGGTGGAATGCAACAACAGCAAAGAAACAATGGATTTATTTTTACAAAATTAATTAAAATTGAAACCAAAGATTCAAGAATCTCAAGCCAAAGAAAACACAGAGAAATCCATACTAGAAACTCTCATTACCAACTCATTGCTTACTCTCCCTCGAGTTTCTGAGACTGTAAATCACACCACAGGAGATCACCCACCTTTCTCCCTCAGAACTACTGTAGATTCAAACCACCAGAGAATTGTCACCTTTAGGATAGCAGAGCAACTATGAACTAAGACACTTGTTGTTGTGTACTGTTGAGTTGGAACTGTCTCACGTTGACCCACAGGTGGGTTTTCAGAGGCAGTTAATCATATCTGAAGAGAATACTCATCCTAATCTCACAGAGCATCTGGTGGATTTGAACTCTGTGCCTTCAGAATTGCAGCGCAGCTTCTCGCCAATAGGCCACCAGAGCTCCCTAGAGCTCTCTATCTATAGTAAAGCACATTAAATTCAAATTGCCTAAAACTAGTGATTTTAAAAAAGTATTTTAAAAGCAGCCAGTTGAAAGGGAAAAATGAAAATTGAGGAATAAATTTAAGAATGGAATCAGACTTCTTGTCAGAAACAACCTAAGGAAAAAACCCAAAGCATAAAGTGGCATCTTTAAAGTCCTAAAAAAACCCCAAACCAGTAAAGCCCCAAATAACATCCCAATTATCAATTCAGCAAAAACAAAACCAGAAAAAAACATTATTTAAAAACAAAATTGAAATAAATTGTCAATAAAGCTGCACTCAAAGGAATGTTGAAAAATATCTCTTAGGTAGAATGAAAGTGAATGCATGAGATTCTAAATCTATAAAAGGAAGAGAAGTGGAAGTATCTGAGTATTCATAAATAGAATGAGTATTCTAATTTTTATTTCAATATCTTTAAAGGAACAATATATATCTAAGATAAAGAACTATTGACTTAAAAAAACCTACCTCAGAGCTCCATACTTTTTGGAATTTGTTACATCTCGCCTTGTCCAAATTCTGATGCAGTAATTGCAAGAAGCAAATTCCAGAGAAGCTATTAGTAAATTAGCATTACAGTTCATGTAGGAATATGGATTCAACTTATGAAAGCAAATTGCATAGATATACTTACTGTAAAATGCAATAACCACAGTTGTTATCTTTGTCTCAGTTGGACAGCACTCAAGCTTGAAAATAAGGTTTATGTAGAGCAAAACATATTTCTAGATGAGTATATTGTGATGGCAAAACGTCCTTTCAAGGGACAGCAACAAAAAGTCATACTTGGAAGAAGGGCAGAGGCAGAAGTAATAACATCCAGATGAAACATTATCTACAAATACATCATTGAGAGCAAGGGAATACTTCTAGATTGGTTTGGCTTGATCTGTAACTGAAGAAAGAAGAAACCTATATTCTCTTTATTTCAATCACAGGGGTTCTCTCTTTCTCTCTCTCTTTCTTTATCACACTACTAAAATTGCTCACTCATTGTTCACCAATAACTTCATAATTATCTCAATCACTTGCCTCTTCTCAGTCTTCATTCACTTTGCCTTCATTTTCCTCCAACTTCTCACATATTCCTATTGATACTTTCACCAGCTCTAATAATGAACCCTCAGGTCCAGGACCACCTCTGCCTTGATGTGCCAAACACAAGTCCTTCCTCTCTGTACTTCTCCCACCCTTTAACCTTACTATTTGTATCTGCTTCCACACTAGATAACGAGAAGCTCCAAAGCTGTGACACCAGGATGTGTATCTTGGTATCTGCCTGCTTCTTCCAGTCTTGTGTCTCATGCACATTTTAAAAGTAAAATTTTATGAGGTGACAGAGTATAAGATCAATGTATAAAGTCATTTGGATTCTTCTACAGTTGCAAATAGAACTCTGGAAAGGGACCAGGGAAAGCAATGCCTTTACAGTAACCACTAAAAGGATTGAGCATGGAGTAAATCTAACCTGATTTACAAAAGACTTATACAAAGAAAACACTATTCAAAGAGACCCAAAGAGACCTACATAAATGGGGAAATATATCATGCTTATGGATCTCAAGACATAGCTTTATGAAAATGGCAATACTACCAAAAGCAGTTTACAAATACAATGAAATCTGGATCCAGATTCCATAATAATTTTTCAAATAAATGGAAAAAGTAATCACCAACTTCATGTGAAAAAGGAGGAGACTCTGGATAAGAAAGTGATGCCAAGGAAGAAAAACAAAGCACTTACCCTTCCTGATCTCAAAACCTGCTACACAGCCACAGTAAACACAGCTTAAAACTGGTACAGCAACAGGTATGTAGATCAATGAACTAGAACTGAGAACCCAGAAGTAAATCTATCAAAAGATGAAATCTATGAAGTAGGGCAAAGACAGCCTCTTTATCAAAATGTACTGGTCAAACTGAATGTCTACTTGCAGAAAACTGAAATATAGATCTTGCATAATATACAAAAATGAAATTAAGATGAATAAAGGACCTAGGCATAAAATAATAAAAATTAAGAAAAGAAAAAGTGAGCAAATTTCAGAGCCCTAAGCTAGAGTATCAGAGCTGGAAAATAACTAAGTATGGCAGAAAAGAATAGATGATTTTGAGTTGTGGTGCTGGAAAAGAGTATTGAACATATCATGAAGTGTCAAGAAAACAAACAGGTCTGTCTTGCAAAGGGTGAAACGAACCTGCTCCTTTAAGGTAAGGATTTTTAAGCCCTGTCTCATATACTTTCGGCATGTAGCCAGGAGAGACCAATCTTTGGAAAAGGACATCATGCTTGGAAAGATAGAGGAACAGCACAAGAGAGGAAGATCACAGATGAGATGGACTGATACAGTAACTAGGGTAATGGCTGTAGGTGTATCAGAGACAGTGATATTGGCTCAGGATAAGACAGAATTCTGAGCATAAGATCATTATAAGTCACAAGAAACTCGATGGCACATAACAACAACAAACAGTATCTGTAGATGCAGCAGTCAAGAAATCAAGCAATATATTACACTAGGCAACTATGGTGCAAGAGTTATTAAAGTGTTAAAAGAGCAAAGATCATGCAATAGTATTCAAAATGGTTGACTATGGAAAACATTATGCTGAGTGAAGTCTCCCAGTCACAAAAGGACAAATATTGCATGGTGCCACTGTTGTAAAAGAAGACTGACCTTGGGGTTGGGGAGAGACTGAGTATAATGGGTTTAATCATGTATACTGCACTGAAACAGAGGGAGAAAACTGTTTAAAAGAGATATGTGATTAGGTATTTCTGTCATGACAGGCGTCTAGAGCGATGGCTACATGGTGGAGTGGACCTGAAGGAGGTTTTGTAAAACAATGCAAGAATTTTTCTTTTACTTTTCCAAGAGGGTAGTGTTCTGGGGGAGGCTCGGGAGGGGAGTAATGTGCAACAGTGAATGAATGGAAATCCAAAGCCTCTGTAAATTTTTACTGAAATTAATAATAAATTTAAATGTAAAAAAAGGAACCTGAGAACTAGCAAAAATGTAATGACACTGTTAAGCATTTTTTTCTTTTGATGCTGTTTTCTTATATTGTTTTTGGTTGTGTGGGTTTCTTTAATTATTTTATTTATTTAGTAGTTTATTGTTGTGGAGTTAAAAAAATACCAAACAACCACCATCAATTTCTAAATCTAATTTTGAAAGTCTTACTTTATTTGTAACCAATGGGTTCTGTGTCTAGAAAAGGAATGAAATCCCTTTCAACAGAGTCATTCTTTGAGTCACTTGTTCTCTGATTTTTAGTGTCAAGAGGAAGCCCTATGGACAAAACAGTGAATTACCTGGTTAGATTGTTCACATAACTAGGCTCTGCTTTACCTAGAACTCTTCAAGGGAAATATTTTGTTTTTGTTATCATAGCCTAATTCAAGCCAACTAGAAGACAGACTTAATAAGCAGCAGAGAAAGGATTAAGTTGCCAGGCTCTGTAACATAGTCCTAAAATTCCTATGCTTTTGGTACAAGAGAAGGAACTGAGCCAATGTCTTAAAAATCATGATAGCTACTTAGAGAAGTATACTTTCGTTCCTCAATAACTCGTTTTCTGTGTAAAACATTTGTTTTTTCATTAAAATGTACGCCCACATTTTTGCAAATACTCTAGGCCAAACAATCAAAATAAAGTCGACTCCTTTAAAACAAACAAACAAAACAACAAAAAAAAGAGAGAGCAAAGATGTCACTTTCAGGACTAAGGTGTGCCTGATGCAAACCTTGGTCTTTTCAATTGCCTCATATGCAAGTGAAAGCTGCACAAAAATATAAGGAAGATTATAGACAAACTAATGCCTTTGAAATGTGATGCTGTAAAAGAAGGTGGAATATATTATGGGTTGCCCAGAAAACAATCAAACCTTTCTTAGAAAAAAATAACCAGAAAGTTCCTTAAAAGGGAAAATGGTGCAACTTCCTCTTGAGACATTATCAGGAGGCACCAATCCCTGATGAAGTCATGATCAGTAAAGCATTATCAAAAAAGAGGAAGACCTTCAATGAGATGGGTTGACATAGTGGCTGCAAAAATGGGTTCAAATAGAGCAATGATTGTGCGAATAGCACTGTTCCAGGTAGTGTTCATTCTGTTGTACAGGGGTCACTATGAATCACAATCAACTTGATAGCACCTAACATCAGTTGCATTACATTCTCTGTCACTATTTCCCACTGGTGTTTTCTTTACTTGCCTCAAATGTTCATTGGATTTCCACTGGTCAAATATATCTGTAACCATAATCCCAAAGTTTGATAAATGAAGTTGTTCATTTTTCCTTAAACTTGTTCTTCCTCTGGGCTTCATGTTGTCAATAATGACAGTACATCAATGAATTAGGCTCAAAATTCGACTCCTCCCTTCTCCTCACACTTTGTTTCTGATTGCCAGGTTCTTATTATGTCCCCTCTGTCCCTGTTTCCATTCACCTACACAATTTAGACCCTCATCACCGCCTACGTTGACTTCTGTGATCGTCTCCTACACAGTCTTACTGGTCAGTCTCTTTTCAACTCAGCTTTCACACTGCCATGAGATTAATACTAACTCCTTCTTAATGGGAGCCTGGTAACACAGTGGTTTATGCATTCAGCTGCTAAACAAAACGTAAGCAGTTCAAAATCACCAGATGAGAGAGAAAAATGTAACAATCTATTTTTTTAATATTTTCTCGCTTTGAAAACCCTTTAGGCAATTCTATCCTGTTCTAGAAAGTTGCTGGCAGTCATAATTGACTATAAGGCAGTAGCTTGAGGTATTGTTGTGTTCTGGTATTTTGTTTGTTTCTCATTTAGTTCTTTCTTTCCTTCATTCAAAAACTATCAGGGGCTTCCCACTGGCTATCATACACAGTCCCTGTTTTCTAGTCTGGCATTCAAGGCCCTATACTAATCTAACTGCAAGTTCTCTCCAATTCTACCTCTCAATCTTGCCAGAAGTCCTTACCCAAATTTCCCCCCAACTTCTCCTGTGTCACTTGCCTCCACTCAAGACCACTTCAAATCATCTCTACATGCAAAAACTAACCTAGCCTGAAATGGCAGCAGAGTAATCTCTCCTTCTTCTCATCACCATTTAGTTCCATTAGCGTATATTAATAGGTGGTGGTGGTGGTGGTTGTGCACCATAGAGTTGCAACTGGCTCACAGCTGCCCCTCTGGTGGGTTTCAGTTAGTTGCATGGGAGAAGATTGCTTATCCTTCTCCTGCAGAGCAGCTGGTGGCCTTAAAGACTGCAGCTCAGCTTCTTGCCACTAGCCCACGAGAGCTCCCTAAATTCAAAAGGGAGCTGTGGTAAGAAACTCTGCAATTCCAAAGACACACAGTTCAAATCCACCAGCTACTCCATAGAAAGATGGGCAATTGCCTCCCGTGCACTTAACTTCCTTTGAAGATCCACTAGAGGGTCAGCTATGGGTCAATTTTGACTCGACGGCACACCACAAAAACAACAGTACTCAAAAAAAGGAGACATATTAGGCATCATGTTCCTTTTTAATTCATTTCCTCATTTGGCTTTTATTGTTGAACGTTTACAATGTTCCAGGCACTCAGCTGCGTACAGATCTGTAGTGAAGAGAGAGAAGACACTGTCCTTCACATAATTCATAAGCAGAGCAGGTAGAAGAGGACAAGGTCTTAATCTCAGCATCAGCTGTAGAAGGTAATGTGAAAGAGGGGACGCTCACCTTGGCAATGGTCAGGAAAAGCTTCCCAGAACAAATGATGTGTAAAAGGAAACCTGAAGAATGAGGAGAAAGAAGATAGGCAGAGATAGAAGAATTTTCCAGGCAAAGCAAAAGCATAGACCAAAGACTGAAATTTAGGGAGGACTTGGCTTATTAGAAGGCCCAGGAGGAGAGAAGCATGGCTGAGCACATAGAACAAGGGACAAGTGGGTTAAGATGCACTTGAAGAGACAAAGCAGGACCCAAGGAAATGAGCATGACCCAATCACACCACAAGCTTTGTAAATCAAGTGAAAAAAGTTGGGCTTGTTTCTGAAAGCAAAGAAGAGTTTTAAGCAAAAGTGTATCATGATCATACTTGCAAGTTGAAAAGATGAGAGAGAGGATAGTAAAGGGTAAAACAACAGGTTGATGCAATAACTTATAGGATCAAAGACAGAGGCCTAGGCTCCAATGACAGAAGCGAAGCGGATGAATTTGGATGTGAGCACTGATATGATTTGGTGTTTAAGTGAACTCAAAGGAAAAGGTCAGGCATGATTACATCACCTAGATCAATACCTTGCAAATAATAAGTGCTCAATTCAAGTATTGAATAATTAACAAATAAGCAAATGAATGAGAGGCATCGAAGAGTCAACTGAATTCTTTTTGGAGTTCTCTTCCATGATTCGGCCACTCTAAGATGTTACATACACTTGGGGAGGGGGGTGGCAGAACAACAAAATTTATGCGATTCCCGTATTTTTAAACACGTAACATTTGGACAAGAAGCTGCTCTGCAATCACAGGTATGTGGTTCGAATGCACCAGCTGCTTTGTTGGAGGAGGGACAGTCTCCTCTTGTACCAGTCAAATCCAATTTGATAGTACACATACACAAAAATAACAAAATAAATTTTAAAATTTTTCTTAAAAAACAAGTAAAATCTGGTCAAGATAAATTTAGTGGCTGCAAAGCAATATAAGAGTCTCAGATAATTCTGAGATATCTGTATTCCCAAATGCTGCCTTCCTGAGTCTTTGTCCAATTGTCAGGATCACAAATCGCTCCTAACTCTCCAACATTCTAGGCCTCTGTTGTAGAGTTTGCCACCCTTTTGAAATGGCTCTGTCAGTGACAAGGTAATTATTCAGAAATGGACTCAATTCATCCTTTAAGTATAACTGAGTGCCCACTGCATGCTTGGCTCAGGAGAGGACAGCGTTCTGAGCTATTATGCATAGAGTCTCTATGAGTCACAAGCAACTCAACGGCATTTAACAGCAACTGCATGCTGCATGGACTGTCAAAATAACAAACAAGAAGGTCTCGGAGAAAATGCAGCCAGAGTGTTCCTTGGAGGTAAAGATAGTGAAGCTTCACCTTGCATATTTTAAACATATTTTTGTTAAGAGAGATTATTCCTTGAAATGGGGCATTATGCTGAGAATCATGAAGGTATGTAAGTGAAGGAGAGGAAGACACTCAATGAGATAAACTGATAACAGTGTATGCGGCAGTGGGTTCAAATGTGTCACGAATGATAAGGATGGTACAGGATAAGACAGGGTTCAGATCTGTTTTACATAGAGTCACTATGAGTCGTACTCAATGGCACTTTACAAGTGCATCTAAGGTTATAATCATCACACCACTAGATAAAAAATCTCACCTGTAAGGAAGCTTCTGGTCCCTTTGAACATTTAAGGCAGATCACATATATGAAAGTTAAATTTATTTCTTTTTCTCTATTAATATTTGTGTATCTCTCGGCCTTAGAAATAGCCAAGTCTTCGAAAAAGGTGCCAGAGAGGTTTCACTTTCATAATATAATATCGCCACCTAGTGGTACCAACAACTTTATCAATTAACCCAGGAAAATTTCTCTGCCAACCTTTTTTTCCGGAAAATGGCTCTCCACTATCTCTTCAGAGCAGTGCATTAAGTGTTAGGCTGAGAGCAGAAAGATCCATGGTTCAAATCTACCTACCACTCCAAGGGAGACAAATAAACAGTCACCTCCAATAAAGATTTACAGCCTCAAAAACCCAATGAAGAGTCATCACAAGTCAGAATCAACTCAACAGCAGTGAGGTGCTTTTAGATGGAAGTATCAAGATAATTAAGGGTTCATTTTCTAACATATAATACATACGCACTAAATACATAAACAGGAAGACAAATTTCATACTTTAGAATCTTAGGGTAGGTAAACAAAAGAGACAATTTGGAAATTATTTCCTAAATTCTTCTGGACTCCAAAGAGAATGAGTTATTTCCGTATAAAGACAAGAGGTATTTCTGTCCTAAATTTAGCAAATCACTCTACTAATTTGAATAAGCAGTTTTTTAGGGGCACTGTTATCAGAGATGAAAATCTAACTCCCACCAAAGTCAAGGAGTTTTCTATGCCCTAGTAACAGTAAAAAGCTGTCTGTCACCCCAGATGTTGGTACATAAACCAAAAGAAAGGGGGACTGACTCTATAAAGAGGTGAGCACAGGCAGAGAATGTCTGAAGATGCCACTATTGACTACTCCTATGTACAGATCAGACTTAGCCAGGTGTCCAGGGAAGAATGTTTAGGGGGGGAAAAAACGATGGTGGCCCAAATCATGTGACCTGTCCCTGGTAGGAATCACAAAGAAAACATTAAAGAACAAAAGAAATTAAGAGACTCATTTCTTAAACAGTTAAGATTTCAGCTGTTAACATACAGATTGACTGTTCAAAACCACCACCCAGCAGCAACTCTGTAGGATCTAGAAATCTGTTCCCATAAAGATTACAACCTAGAAAATCCTATGGGATAGGTCTACTTTATCATTTGGGGTCACCATGGGTAGCATCAATCTCAATGGCATCAACAACTAACATGGCAATATTCAGCTGGCTAAGCCAGTTGATTTATCCCCAATATTCAATGGGCTGTGTTAAATACATACAGCACATCTCCAAGTAGTTCTGCTGAAGCCTCCTGGCTACCTTCACTCTCTTGACTTCTAAGGCTCAGGTCCTGGGGAAATGGCAGTTAGTAACAGTTACCTTGCTCATCCTCCCTCGGAACACTGGAAGCAGAAGTAAGAGGTTAGTGAGGGCTCCTCCCACTCAGCCAATTCTTTACTATATATATATACCTAACTCTTCCTTTCTGATAAAGATGCCTGAGTCCAAGCTGGGCATTAATTCAAAACCTAAACTCAACTCTACTGCCAAGTGGGTTCTGACTCAGAGCAAAGCCCTAGCAGCTTATCGAGGCAGGACATCTTAAGGGGAAGGAACTGCTTGTCTTTCTCCCAAAGAGCCACTGCTATATTCCATGGCCAGCGACACTAAACCTTTTGTTTAGCAGCTAGAGAGGCATCCAGATACACCGTATGAGAAGAGAGATGGCTCCACTTCTAAATCTGAGTCTAAACTGATCCTTTGACTTTGGGCAAATTAACGTCTCTAGCAGAACTACCAAGTAGTCTTGCAAAGACTGTGGGCCCACCCCCCATCCCTTAGATTTGTATATCCCTGGTGTAATTTTTCCATAATGTTGTTTGGTGCCATCAAGTGGATGCCACGTCATGGCAATCCTATGTACAACAGATAGAAACCATGCACACCTTGCTCATGGCCGCTGAGTCAGGACTGACTCATAGTTGACCCTCCACTGGGTTTCCAAGGCTGTAAGATGATGGCTTCCAAGACTGTAAGATGATGGCACAAGAGAAGATTGCCCATCTTTCTCCCACAGAGCTGTTGGTAGACTCAAACTAACAAAGAGACTTGGCCTTTGGGTTAGCAATGCAATTCCCTGTGGAAACCACCAGAGCTCCCTTAATCCTGTAGTCAGTCTTTTCCCAATATATATGGTGGGGTTTTTTTCCTCATTCCTCACTTACTATCTCTGTCAGACATTTCACATTTATAATTGCATAAAACCTATTTACATCTGGCTATTTTTTAATTGGTTTTCATTCAGTCACTCATATATGTTTAATTTTATAACACTATAACGCCATTACTTAGACTGTCCTATCCAAACCTCCATTTCCCTTCACCTTATTCATTCACTAATCTCTGTTCCTTCTCCCTCCCCTCCCATCCCTCTTCTTCTCCTTTCTGCCCCATTTGATCAGTTATGTATGTTTATCTGGCTCTTTTGCACACTAACAACATACTTCTGGCAATAACAATTGTCAAGGTACAAAGTGAGCATAACATTGGCTGTAATGGTTAAGGTTATGTGTTAACTTGGCAGTGCTATGACTCAGCGGTTTGGTAGGAATATAATGATGTAGTTTAGCAGTTATCTAATGATATACAGTCCTCCTTATTGTACTACAATGTGGCCATCCTCTATTTTTACATAGTACCAATTTTCATATAGCACCAATTTTCTTGATCCATCTGACATCAGCAATGATATTCCTCGTTCCATGACCACTTCTAAATCCAGCTTGAACTTCTGGCAATTCCCACTGACCACAGTCCATGCCCTCAGCACCATCCAAAAGACTACAGTAGATGACTGTTCTGGAAAACTGTAGTAAGATGGCCATGGAGCTGCGCAGAACATCATCCCTTCATCTACTGGCACTCTCAAGGCTGTGGGCAAAGTTATCCCTGAGCTGAATGGAAAACTTACTGACACGGCTTTCCATGTCTCCATCCCCACTGTGTTAGTCATAGATCTGACCTGCTGTCTGGAGAAAGTTACCAAATACAATCACATCAAGAAAGTAGTAAAGCAGGCATCAGAAGGGCTGGCCCCTCAAGGGCATCCTGGAATACACTGAAGACCAGGTTTTCTCCTGTGACTTTAATAGTGACACCCACTCATGCACCTTTGATGCTGGGGCTGGCTTTGCTCTGAACAACCACTTTGTCAAACCCATTTCCTGGTATGACATTGAATTTGGCTACAGTAACTGGGTGGCCAACCTGATGGTTCCCATGGCCTCCAAAGAATAAGAGCCCCTTGGACCACCAGCCCCAGCAATAGCACTGCTGGGGAGTCCTTACCCCAACTCTCACACACACACACTGAGAGTCTCACATTCTTGACACAGTTTCCATCCAGTCCCCTGAAAAAGGGGAGGGGCTTAGAGAGCCTATATTGTCATATGCCATCAATAAAGTACATTGTCCTCAGCCAGAAAACAAAGGTCCTCATCACTGGGCCAAGAGGCAACATTGTGACAGACAAAGAAAAGATTGAAATGGTCAATGATTTCATCTAACTTGGATTAACAATCAACAGCCTTGATACCAGCAGTTAGGCGATCAGGAGACATACTGCATTACATACATCCAACATCAGAGAACTCTCCAAAATACTGAAGAGCAATGATGTCATTACTGAAGACTAAGGTATGCCAGATTCACATCATGGTCTTTTCAATAACTTGGTATGCATCAGAAAGCTGGGCGGTGAATAATGACAGAAGAACTGCTGCCTTTGAGTTGTGGTGTTGGAGAAAAGTACTGAATATCCCAGGGACAGCCAAAAGAATAAACAGGTATGTCTTGGGAAAAGTACAGCCAGAGTGTTCCTTGGAGGCAAAGACAGCGAAACTTCATCTCACATACTTTGGGCACGTTGCTAGAAGAGACTAATCCTTGGAAAGGCAAATCAGGCTTGGAAAGGTTGAAGGTCAGCAAAAGAGAGGAAGAAGACCCCAACAAGATGGCTTGACACTGTGACTGAAGCAACAGACTCAAGTGTGTCAGCGATGATGAGGATGGCGCAGGATAGGGCAGCGTTCACGACTGTTGTCCATGGGTCACACTCAATTCGACGGCACCTAACAACAACTTGATCTGGAGGGAGCTCTGGTCATTAGGGAGTTGTGCTGCCAAACCAAAGCCAGGCAACTGCAATGCACCAACTGCTCCCAGAGTGAAAGATGGGCAGTGTCCTTCTTGGTGACTTACAGCCTCTGAAAGCCTGCTGCATGGTTGGCTCCAAGTCAGGTCCAACTTTGTGGCTATGAGCAAGCACGTGAGCCTGATTTGATAGGAGAGAAGTAGGTATATTTTATTTGTTGTTTTAAACTATGCACAGTAAAAGAACCATTATTTTATGGCAGTAAAGCATCTCATCCTCTGCCATTGAGTTGAATTTGGCTCCTAGTGATCCTAGGAGTTAAAGCAGAGGGAGCAGAACATCGCCACAGAGCTAAAGCTGTAAATGTTTGCAGAGGGAGGCTGCTGTGTTCTTCTCCCACATAGCAGCAGTCAGTGGGTGCCAACTGCCACCCTTCCATCAGCAGCAGAGTGCTTTAATCACTGTAGCCCCAGAGTCTGAGTAAAGTCTTATGGGAAGGCTTTTTTTCTGATTTGTCCAGAGACCTCCAATGGGCTATCATCACCCCTTATTCTCAGCTTCAGTTTCCAAATCTAGAAAATGAGGATAACTCACATCTATTTGCAGAACTGGCCAGAGAACCAAGCAAAACAGTGGGTGTAAAGCACCTTGAAAACTACAAGGTGGTATATAAATGGCATTTCTCAAAATTCTGATTGAGATTATCCAATTTTGAGGACTGATCTGGCAGAGAGGAAGCAGGTTTCAGTCTGCAAATAGGGTTGGGTTTTGTTTTATCTTGTGTTTTGTTTTGTTTTGGTGGGTTTTTGTGTGTGTATGTATGTATATACCGTCAAATCAGATCTGACTAGCACAGGAGGAGACTGTCCCTCCTTCAGCATCTGGTAGATTCGAACTGCACACCTCTGGGATTGCAGTGCAGCTTCCTGTCACTAGGCCACCAGAGCTCCCTGAGTAGTTTATTATTATTATTATTATTATTCCTTTGAAAACAGAATCAATGACCAATGATCAAATCTTACTCAAAATACATCATGAATCAAAATATAAGTTATATTCATCAACAGAACTTAAAAGAATTCTCTAATTTCTGGGAATTTTTTCACTAATAAAGTAGTTGAGTTAGCTTCAAAATAGATCTTCTCCTCTTTGTCTGAGGGAGCTCTGGTGGCCTAATTGGTAGGAGCTTGTGTTACCAACCCCAAAAGTAGGTGGTTCAAATCTACCAGCTGCTCCAAGGGGGAAAGATATACAGTCTCCTCCTGTGCAATTTACAGCCTCTGAAAACACGCAAGACAGTCTGCTGAGTTGGTTCCAACTCGACAGCAATGAGTTAGAGACTATCTTCTGTATCTGAGACTTCAAATAAAATGAGCAAGTAAAAGAACCCTGTTTCAATCCTCACCCCACTACTTCCCATTAGAAGCTGGGTTTGGTCTGATGACAGGTACAAAAGAAAGCCAAAGCGGAATTAAAAAGCTTATAATCTTTTTCAAGTGAGCCCACAAAAGTAATTTTGCAATGCAGTTGTACATTTTAGGAATAATTTTCAAGAGAACAGCCCTTGTAACACCTCTTTTATTCCTCTCACTATGAAGATTCAGCTAAGTATAGTGCACTTTAGTAACACAAGTGATGTCATTCATTTTTATTTGGCTTGGAAGATGATCAGGAATGGGTAGGCAGCAGATCTAGCTTTCTAATTTGGTCTGCCCTGAGGCAATATTTAAAAAGAGTTGAGCATTTAGTCTGCCTTTTCTGTACAATCTGTACTTAGGTAACCAAATAATTGATGAAGCAAAAGTTTCTCTTCCTAAAAAGATCCCAGGCTCGGCCAAGAGTTCCACTTACAGCATGACAGTGTGAGCTATTCTGTGGACCTGCTCCCAGTGAACTCATAAAAATTATTTTAAATTAGAACCATTTAAAGTCTCTGAATATGGGGGGGGGGGCGGGGAGAATTATTCAAGAAAATCTACTGAACACTTTTAAACTGTGAGAGTCTACAGTATCTGAACCAAACTCATACCCGCCCCCTTTTCCTGTACCAGCTCAGAGAAGTGAAAATCACCCTCCAGATAGGTTCAGCAGAGACCCTGGAATCCCTCTGGCCCCAATTCCAGTTGGAAAGCTATTTTCCCAGGAACAGAAGAACATGAGCCTTTTCCACCCTATCCCAGAGTCCCTGTAGTTGAGGAAAGGCCTGGGTGTGTGCAGCTGAGAAGCGGGGCCTCCCTTCTGCCTAGCTCCCACTCACAGAAGGAAGCTCCACCGTAGGCACTGGGCTGCTGAGAATACAGAGACTCCAATCACGCTTTCCCTAGCTCATGGGGCAAGGGTTCCATGCTGAAAGAGACAACGTCAAGATCTGGGGCTGCTGTTCCCTATCCACCAAGTACTCAGCTCTGAAAGTAAGGTATCACTTAAAGAGAAGGGGGCTATTTGCTTTAGTTCAGAGGTTTAGCATAGAGAGACATGGGTCATAAGGTAAAACCTAAAAAAACACTCACTATCGTTGAGTCAATTCAGACTCATAGTAACCCTCCAGTCAGTATTCTAAGGCTTGGGTTTTCAAGGCTATATATCTTAACAAGAGCAGCCTGCTTTCTCCCATGGAGAGGCTAGTGGATTTGAAGAGCCAACCTTTTGATTAGCACCCCAACATTTAACACACTATATCAGCCGGGCTCCTTAGGTCACACAGAAATCTCCCAATCATCTCTCCTCTCCTTCATACACACACACACACACACACACACACACATTCTAAAGGTATTGAGTTAAATTACAACCTTTAAGCCTAAGGGTGTTCTGAAAAACAACAAAAGTAAAGGAAAACAAATGAATAGTGGAAGGTATGGGAAGACATTTTTGAAACAAAATATTTAGGAATAAAGTTTGCAATAGAAGTCTAAAACTATTACTCTGAAAACCACAAAACAGTATTTTTAAAAATCAGAGAAGATCCAAATAAACAGAAAAGCACTCTGCATGGATGGATCACTCAGTGTTGCTAAGATGGCAACAGTCTCCAAATTGAACTGTAGCTTCAACACAAGCCCTTCAAGAATGTCAGCTGGCTTCTTTGTAGAAAATGACAAATTAATCTTAAAATTCATATAGAATTTTGAGGGGACCCAGAAGGGCCAAACCTATCAAGAAGAAAATTATTTCACTCTCTGACTTCAAAACTTACTACAAAGCAGCAGTAATCAAGATAGTGCAGTACTGGTACTGGCACAAGTATAGGCATCTAGGTAAAACTGACAGATCAAAAATAAGTTCACATAAGGATAATTGGGTTTTTTACAAGAACATTTAACGGGGAAAGAACAGTCTTTTCAACAAATAGTTGATAGCAACTGGATAGCCATATGCAAAAGAATAAAATTTAAAAAAAAAAGAATAAAATTAGACCCTTACTTACATCATTGTGCTGTAGTATGTAGTAGATTATTCAATATCACTTTTATTTTATTTTGCTTTGTTTTGTTTTCATTTGGTTTTGGTTTGTTTTGTTGTTGTTGTGTACTGCTGAGTCAGATCTCACTGACATCTGGAGGATTCGAACCACATACCTTCAGGATTATAGCATAGCCTCTTGTCACCAGGCCATTAGAGTTCCCTTCAATATAACTTTTATAGCCATTATCAGTTATAGCCCTCACCATACAACTAGGTGGATTATGCAAATGTTAGATGTTTGCCAAAGGGATTAGAAAGCTTGCTAATATTGTAAAGGACGTAAATGGCACCTTTTGGATGTTGTCATTGTTAGGTGCTATCGAGTCAAGTACCACTTCAAACAAAAGATGTGAACCCTGTTCTATCGTGTACTATCCCCACACTTCCTGACACACGAGAGCCCACTGGAGCAGTCACCACAGAAATCCAGCCAGTTGAGGGTTTTCTGGATGGGAATACACAAGATATATTGAACGCTAATGTGGGGCTGGTCAGTTTGCCATCCTGCCAGGCTTAACCTGAGCAGGCCAGAGGCAGAAAATAGGAATTTCACTATCTTCAAGAAAGAAGCGTCAGAAGTACAACGCATCATTTGGGCCAGATATTCCTGCTAGTGATGGAACAAGACTAAGAAATGATGTAATGGCAGCCCAGATAATAGCAACAACAGCAGAAGTGGCAACAATGGCAGAGAACCGGAGACCAGTATGAGACAGAGCTAGGCTGGTTGGCCAGCCCACAGAACTAAATCCAGGACCTCCACGCCTAGGAAAATTACTCATTTTCTACTTGACCAACAAAGGGTATGAGATCAATGCATAGAAACTAGTCAGGGTCCTGTACAGTAATAAAAAGAGAACTCTGGAAAGGAAGTAAGTAAAACAATACCATATTCATATATATGCTGCATTGAAAAGCAAGGAACTCATGAAATATTATAAAAAATTGGTGACCCTGGAGGATTTTATGCTGAGTGAAATATCTCAGTCACAAAAAGACAAATACTGCATGGTGCCACTGTTATAAAAGAGGACTGACATCAGGGTTGGGGAAGAGACTGAGAAAAGAGAGGATAAATAACGTACACTGCATTGAAACAGATGAGGCAGAGAACTGTTTAAAAAGGATATATGATTAGGTATTATTGACAGGAGTCCAGAATGAAGGCAGCATAGTGGAGTAGACTTGTAGAAAGGATTGTATAACAAAGAATTTCACCACAAGATAAAGGAAGGAAATTATATTGGAGATTAAACATTATTCCCAGTAATCTAACATGGCTTCTAGAGAATGAATCCAAAGACAGACTGGAATCGTTGATGAAAAGAACTCTGCCCTGAGGCCAGGAGACCCATGAAACTCAGATCCACCACTTCCTAGCTGATTATCTCAGATAAAGTATATCCCCTCTCTGGACCTCATTCTCCTACTCAGGAAGTTAAACTCTATCCACTTAAAACTCCTCCCAAATGTCAGGTAACCACAGGCCCAGCCTTAACCTTTTCAAAATCTTTTTTTCTTTTATTGCGATTTAAATTAACGTTTATAAATCATATTGGTTTTTCCATTCAATAAAATTTTGTTTTAGAACTTAGATTACAATTAATTTCATTAAGTACAATGTTTAATCAACACCTTCTTGTATATTGCCTTTGTCTTCATCCAGTTTATCTGTTTTACTCACCTCCTCCTGTCCCATTTGTGGTAACCATCCAAGTATGATTCTATCTGTGTGTAAATCTTTTCTTGGCTTTTTATAATAGTGAACTTATGCAATACTTACCTTTTCATGACTAATTTATGTCTCTCACCATAATTTCCTCTCATCATCCACGTCATGCAGTGTTTTAAGAATTCTTTACTGTACCAGTTGGATCTGATTTGATGGTACACACACAAAAATAATAAAAGAAAAATTATAAAAAAAATAATTCTTTATTATTCTGTATGAAATCCCACTGTGTAAATGTACCGTTCTCTTTAACTATCCCTCTGCTGATGGACACTGGGGTTGTTTCCATCTCTTGTTGTATGTAACATTCTGTTAGAATAGACTCATAGCTGATCCTCCAGCAGGTTTTCAGAAGCAGTAAGTCACAAGTGAAGAGACTGCCCATCTTTCTCCTACAAAGCATCCAGGAAGATTCAAACCTACAGCCTTTAGGTAAGCAGTGTAATTCCTAACCACTAAGCCACCAGGGCTCTATTTTCATTTCGCAGCTATTGTAAATAATACTGCAGTAAACTTGGGTATGCTTATACTGATTTGTGCCCTAGCTCTCATTTCTTTAGGATAGCCACCTAACAGTGGGACTGCCCAGCCCTAACTTTGGCAGGATCCACTAGGTTCACAAGTATTAATATTTACATATTTAAAAATTATAAACAAACTCAGAAATTATTAAATTAGGCATATTCTTTCCTCCTACTTTGAAAAAAAATACACATAAAAGTCCAGGTTTAGATTCAGAATTTACTGATTCTTTGCAGTTCCACATCTGATACCAGGTTCATGGCTTAGCCTTCTCTTACCTCAAGCTTCCCCTTACTAGGAAAGGCCACATGCAGACACTCCAACTAATATGTTCAAGCTTTGGACACATCACCTTCTAAACAGTCTCATTTTAACCATCTCAGGTCCAGCGGTGCACACATGGGTGGCACAGTTCACTCTGGGGAGCATGGTCCCAGGGAAGAGTCTCATGCAGGCCCTGGAATGTCAGCTTAAAGCCCTTTGGGCCAAGAACTCCAGGGTTCCTGATACCAGGAGCCAGGTCTTACAGGGGAGACACTGGCTGCTCAGCATTTCCTTGGCCCTGCATACACCTCTTTCTGGAATATGGCCAGGAAAGGGCCAGAGCAAGAGTTAGACCAAAGATCTTTCTGGACCATATCAAAGAGTGGCACTTGGTTCATAAGGGTTTCATTTATTATCTCCTATACTTTTATTTTTTTTTTAATTTAGGTTGTTTATTTTTCATTTCAATGAACATCTACAGAGATTTTTTGATTCCATTCATTCATTGTTGCACCCTTCTCCCCGCACAAACCCCTCCCTCTCCTATACTTTTATGAGGGAGCCTTGTGGCCTACTGGGAAGAGAGTTACACTGCTAACCTAGTGGTGGTGCTTCTCTGGCGGTTTGAATCTACAAGCTTCTCCAAGGGAGAAAGATGGGCAGCCTCTTCCCGTGTGATTTACAGCCTCTGAAGACCCACTGGAGGGTCAGCTATAAATTGGTTCTGACTCAACAAAAATGAATAAGTGTGAATGAGTGATATATTCATATCATTTTTAAATTTCATATAATAAAAAGAGCGTCTTTGATTCTGTTGTTTGTTGTTGTGTACCATAGAGTCAGAGCTGACCCATAGCAGAGCCTCCAGTGAGTTTTCAAAGACAGCTAATCACAAAGGAGGAGAATGCCCATCCTCCTATGGAGCAGTTGGCGGCCTCAAACAGCAATTCCTTGAGATTGCAGCTCAGCTTCTTGCCACTTGGCTTTCAGAGCTCCCTTTTTAATTCTAAAACATGAAAAAAATAAATCTTTCCAAAAACAGCTCATGGTCTCCTGAAATTTTAAAACTGAGCCTTTATGAGCATCAGTGAAATTTTCCTGCAGACTCATTCATTTCCTTAGAAACTGGAGCTTTAGACTCTTATAAGAAGAAGTCCAGTACCACATGGCTAAGGACACAGGGAATACTATGTGAGAACAACATGGGTCTTATCCCAGAGAAAACTATTTCCAGGAAATGAGAGAAAAAACTAGGAAACACGGCAGGAGTTTTTATAGACCAAATTCAGGTTCTTATAGACTAGACTACTAACTTTTCAGACCTCAGAAAGGAAATAAATTGATACAGTAAAACAAAAAAAAGATATCTCCCCTCTTTCCAGGAGCACAAAATGAATCTTTAAACTGAAAAGCAGTTGTGTTTAATCACTAGATTTGTTCTGGTCCTAATGGAAGAGAAATCGCCTAAATTTAAAAGGGGGAAGGCTTTTTCTCTATCACTTCCTTCATAAGCAAGTAGAATGAAGAAAGAAAACAGAATTCCTAAATTCAGTCCTTGGTAAAGTCTCCAGAAAGCCGAAGTTCCCTGTCCTTTCTGTCCTGTACATGAAAGACTCCTGTCCTAAAGACTATGTGTTCTGGTTGCCGCAGGCCATGTCTTCAGTCTGTGACCCCACAGACTCTTCACTGGGTGTCCTGGAGGACTGATTCTCCATATGTTCATAGTCACTGTCCTGAAGAAGCCTCAGAAGTTTGAGCTCAGGCTTCCAGGGGATTCCAGCTGCCCTGGCTGAAAAGTTCGTGGGAATCTCCTCCTCTTCACTGAAGGTCTGAAATTCCAGGCCAAGCTCCACCTGAGCACTGATATCCTGCTTAATGGACTCCGCATTCACTAATTCAGCACCTAAAAGAAGACCCAACCATTAATGAAGACTAGTCGCAGAGAGTTGCCAACCCAAAAGTAGGTGGTTCAAATCCACCAGCCGCTCCTAAGCAAAAAAGATGGGCAATATTCTCCTGTGCAATATACAGCCTCTACACACTTGCTTGGGAGGGTGGAGGGATGGCGCAAGAGGGGAAGACCCTCTATGAGGTGGATAGATTCAGTGACTAGGGTAATTGGGATGGGTGTGTCAGAGGCAGCGCTACTGGCACAGGACAGAACAATATTTAGGGCTCTTGTAAACAGGGTCGCTATGAGTCGCAAGTGACTCGACGGCACATAACAACAACAACAACACACTTGTTGGAGGGTTAGCTATGAGTCACTTCCAACTTGATGATAATGATAAAGAGAGTTTATCTTCTCCCAAATTTGGAGAAACTGGGGACAGAAGTAAGAAAGGAAGGGCTCTGAATTCTGAGGACTGTGCCCTCAGTCACTCACCGGGGCTCTTTCACCCACATAACTTACTCCTGTGCTTGGGGAATGAACCTAGACAGTTCTCAGGGTAGGCCTTCTCTGGATTCTCTGTGGCATCCTGAAATTCATTTGAGTAATGAATTGGCAAGTTGGCAACAATGCCGCCCATTCTTGTATGGTATTCTTTCTATGAAAGGTAAAACTTTTGTCTCTTTCTCTTGATTTTGGGCTGGCCTTGTGACTCCTTGGGCCAGTAAAATATCGCAGAAGTGACAATGGGTCAGTTCATGCTTACCCTTTATGAAAGTGATTTCATTGTTTTTGAGATCACTAAGCAGGGAGCGCTGATGGCCTAGTGGACAAGGCATTGTACTGCCAACCCTAAGACAAGTAGTTCGAATCCACCAGCTGCTCCAAGGAAGAAAGACAGGCAATCTCCTCCCTTGCAATTTATAGCCTCTGAAAACCCACTTGAGGGTCAACTAAGTTAGTTCTGACATAATAGCACATAACCACATGTTGTCAAGAAATGAGACCTCAACAAGATAAAGGTAAACCACCCAATAGCAAAAGAGGCACAGGACATGAATAGACACTTCACTAAAGAAGACATTCAGATGTCAAACAAGCACATGAAGAAATGTTCAAAATCTTTAGCTATCAGAGAGATGCAAATCAAAACAACTATGAGATATCATCTCACCCCAGCAACAAAAGTTCAACAAAGCAGCAAACAACAAATGCTGGCAAGGTTCTGGAGAGATTGACTGCTGGTGGGAATGTAAAACGGTACAGCCACTATGGAAGACAGGTCTGGCACTTTCTCAAAAGGCTAGAAATAAATATATTATTTGACCCAGCAATTCCACTACTGGTAATATATCCCAAGTAAACCAGAGCCACAACTCAAACAGAAGTATGCACACTCATGTTTATTGCTGCATTATTCACAATAACAAAGAGATGGAAGAAATGCAAGTGTTCATCAATAAACAATAGAAAAACTACATTCACATAATGGAATATTATACAGCATTGAGGAAAAAATGGACTAATAAAGCATTACACAACATGAGAGAGCCTGAAGGGCACTATGTTGAGTGAAATATCTCAGTCACAAAAGGACAAATACTGCATAACACTGCTATTATAAAATAGGACAGATATGGGAGGGAGGGGAGAGAATGGAAAAAGAGTGGATAAATAATAAACACTGCATTAGATCAGATGAGTGGAAAAACTAAACTATCTAATGGGAATATATGATTAGGCATTATATATATATGACAACAATCTGGAACAAGGGGTGCATTACAGGGAGAGCTTGGGACAAAGGAGGAAAGAAGGAATTGTGCAATAAAGAAAAAAAATTCAAATAAAATCTTTGCAATATTAAAAAATACAAAAAAAAAATTAGTTCTGTCTTATTCACTGCTGGTAGGAATGTAAAATGGTACAACCATCACTGAAGGTAGTCTGATGCTTTCTCAAAAAATTGGAAATATAGTGCAACAATGAAGGAATGAAAACCCAAAATCCCTGTAAATGTTCATTAAAACTAATAAAATTTAATAATAATTTAAAAAAATTGGATGCTCTGCTGGAGAAGGAGGAACAATCTCCTCCTGTACCAGTCAGATCTGATTTGACGGTACACACAAAAAATAATGAAATAAAATTTAAAAAATTTTTAAAAAATTGGAAACATAATTACCATTTGACCCAGCAATTCCACTACTGGAAATATACTAGAAAGAAACCAGAGTCACAACTCAAACAGATGTATGCACACTAATTTTTTTTATTGTTGTGTTATGCCCAATGGCAAAAACATGGAAGCAGCCCAAGTACCCATCAACAAATGGATAGAAAAACCTTGCTACATCTACACAATGGAATATTACACAGCCTTGAAAAACAATGATTTCATAAAACATTACACAGCATGGGGGACCTGGAGGACATTACGCTGAGTGAAAAATCTCAGCCACAAAAGGACAAATACTGTATAACACTGATCTTATAAAATCGGACTGACAGGCAAGTGGGGGGGAGAACAGGTATAGATGGATAATTAACACCACACCGGAACAGATGAAAGAATTGTCTGAAATGAATGTATGATTAGGCATTATATGTATGACAACAATCTTGAATATGAGGTGCACTGCACAGGGGACTGAGAGAGAGAGGGAGAGAAGGAAGGAGGAAAATGTGCAACAACAAATGAATGAAAATCCAACCTTTCTGTAAACTTTTGTTAAAATCCCAATTAAAAAGAGGGGGATAAAAAAATAAAAACCACTCTGATTTTACCCATTTTTTTTTAAAAAAAAAGACATTAGTTCTGGTAGAAGTGATTAAGCACTTAGCTATTAACTGAAAAGTCAGCAGGTCAAACACACCAGTCACTCCATGGATGTAAGATATGACTGGTACCCTAAGAAACACTACGGAGACAGCTGGACACTATCCTGTAGCATAACTATTAAGTCAGAACTAACTCAACAAGCAATAGGTTATAGGTTATGCTGTCAAGAAGTCCAAATTAACCACATGGAAGAAAACCAGTAGAACCTAACCAGCCCACCCTCTAGCCAAATGCAACTGCATGAATGATCTTTTGATAGACCAGAATAGCTGTTCATGCAATATATGAAATCATAAGAAGTAACAAGTCAATGTGGTTTAGGCTTTGGGATAGTGTGTTATATCACAATAATTAACTTAAGCAGAGCCTTAGCAGCACAGGCCTGTTATATATACTCTCACCTGTTTCAAGGCAGATCCTCCTATCTCTTTTGGCTGCTGCTGCTTCATATCACTCTCCTCATCTGGCAGAGTCCTGTGACCTAGTGGCAACAAAATCAATTCAATCCTCTTCTTGTCCTTAGCATTTCCTAAGCCATTTTAGTCTTCTAAATAACCCCTAGTCCTCAAATGACTTGTCTCATCTCTAGGACACAAATGAACTTTGGTGGCAGGTGATAAGGAGTGAGGTCTTCTGCGTTCTCTTAGTGATTCTATTCACCAAGAACTGTGACTAAATCTACTATAAAGTCAGTGATTAAGAAAATATGTGCGTTAAAAGACCCAGAATTCCTTCAAGAAGCCTACAGGACGATACCTACACATTATAATAACAAAAAAAGTTCTAACCCTACCTTTTCAACTTATGAATATGGCTCTTACCAAACTGTGATTGGCTTTCTTCTGCCTTCTCTAATGTACTCACATTGGGCTCTAAAAAAAAACAAAGAAAAGCTCTAATTATATTTTTGTTGTTGTTTCACATTTTCTCTTTCAAATGTATGACAAAATAATACATTCAAATAAGAAAAACTAAAATAGGACTAAGAATTTATAACAAAATGAAACAGTCCTCTAACCCTGTCCCTACTTCTACAGGAAGCTTAATTTTTGTTTTACATCTGGTGATTATCTCCAGAAATCTACGCAATACTCTTATAACACTATTGCTTTTTATCAATTTAAGGCATTATTCATTAACTCCTCAGAACAAAAATCAAGACTCAATTCGCATTCTTTTGAGTTCTTTCTATCTCCTTGGCATTAAAAAAAAATCTTGTTTCTTCTGCATCAGCTGTTTCTCCAATTAATTCCTAAATACATTCTTTTTCTTCCTTTCTCACTCTCCTTTTCTCTAAGCAAAAATCTTCCAATGTGCCACCAAAGATATCATGCTAATTTCTTATCTCTAAATGACAGTAATATAGAGTTTAGCTGTACACTAGAATGACTGAGTTCCAACAGCAAAAACTCTTTATTTAATTGGTCTGGGATATAGCCTGAGTATATACGCCCCTACTGGAAAGGATCCATATTTATCCCCATTCCCCCCCCCCAAAAAAGGTTATCCAACAGAATGTGGGAACTATTGAACAATATCACATGTAAGCAAAATCCTGCTGAAGATTAGTCAAAAGCTACTAGAACAGTACGCAGACAGAGAACTGCCAGAAATACAAACTGGGTTTAAAAGAAGCTATGGAAATAAGGATATCATTGCTCATACCTTGGCTGAAAGCAGAGAATACAAGAAGGATGTCTATTTATTTTATTGACTATGCAAAAGTATTTAAATGCTTAGACCACAACAAATTGTGGGTAACATTGAGAAGAATGGGAATCTCAGAACAGTTGATTGTCCTCATGCAAAACTTACACCTACACCAAGAAACTGTTGTCTGAACAGAGCAAGGGAAAATTGTACGGTTCAAAATCAAGAAAGGAGTGCATCAGGGACGTATCCTTTCTCCATACCTTTCCAATATACATGCTGAGCAGATCATTTCAGAAGCTGAACTTCATGAAGAATGTAGTATCAGCACTGGTGAAGACTAATCAATAACCTATGTTATGTAGAGGATACAACCTGGCTTGCCAAAACTGAGGAGGACTTAATAGCATTTGTTGCAGAAGATGAAGTACTATACTCTTCAATATAGATTGCATCTCAATGTTAAACAAAAATCCTCACCACAAGGCCAATAGGCAGCAGTATCATAATAGATGGAGAAAAGAATGAAGTTGTTAACAATTTCACCTTGCTCAGATCTACAATCAACATCCTTAGCACCAGCAGTCAAGAAATTTAAAAAAAAAAAGTGCATGGGTAAATGTACTGTCAAGGACCTCTCCAGAATGCTAATGAGTAATATTGTCACTCTAGAAACTAAAGTGAACCTAATCCAGGCAGCACAGAAGAGGAAGACCCCATATGAGATGGCTTGATACAGTAACTAGGGCAATGGATGTAAGTGTGTTCAGTCAGTGAGACTAGCTCAGGATAGGGCAGGCTTCAGAGTTGTTGTCCATAGGGTTGCTATGAGTTGCAGGCAACTCGACGTCACATAACAGCAACAATCTAGACCACAATCTTTTCAATTGCTTGCTGAGAGTGGGACAATAAATAAATGATGACAGAAGAAGAATTAACGCCTTTGGGTTGCAGTACTGGAGAAGACTACTGAGCATACCAAGGACTGCCAAGAGAACAAACAAGTCTAACCTGGAGAGAGTGAAACCAGATTGCTCCTTAGAGGCAAAGATTTTGAAATTCCATTTCCCATACTTTGGGCATGCAGTCAGGAGGGGCCAGTCCTTGGAGAAGGACATCATGATTGAAAAGGTGGAAGGTCAGTGCAGAAGAGGAAGACCTGCATGAGATGGAATGACCCCATGACTGTGGCAATGGGGTCAGATATATCAGAGTTGGTGAGGTGGGCTCAAAATAGGGCAATGTTCAGAGCCATTATTTATAAGGTTGCTATGAGGTATAGTTGATTTGAGGGCACCTAACATCAACAGCCACGTCTCTCTTTAGCCTAATCTATCATTCTCCCTTAAATACCAGACAACAGCATAACAAACTGCTCAGTTTTCCTAAGTAGATAACTATGCCCTTCCAAGACATGGGGCTTTTGCAAAGCTTGTTCCCACTTCCAGGAATTTTCTTCCATATTTAGAAAATTCTCATATATTCAAAATCCAGTGCTAATTCTTTCTTCCATAAGGCTTGAAAAAGCTTTCTAGTGGAGAAAACTCAATTTAGACAGGTTACTGTCCAAAGAACGAAACTCAAAGAGGCATTCAATCATCCAAGGAAAGCATTAAGGCAACATGAAGAGGTATCCAAGCAAATGGTGAGGTGCTAGCTGTGGGCAAGCCAGTCCTACTCTGGGCCACAGTCCTACATGAAGGGCTGGAAACTTCTTATACCTTTATGTTAGAGGACATCACTGGAACCAGAGATATCAAGTAGGATGAAAGGTTAACTTTCTCACTGCCCCAGGAATGGAGTGTAAACACTGAATAAACAATTATTTTCACATTAAAATCCATACTGTCTAACCTGAGTAGGGTGGACCAAATTTCTCTAACCTAGGAAGATTTTTTTTTTCCCTCAGACTAAGACATTGCTCAGAGAAACTAGGGTCAATATTATTCCTCAGCTCAGGAATGAATAAGGATTCAAGAATTACCACCTTCAACATGAGTGCAAGAGAAAAAAAGGCCTGCCTGTCAAACTGGCTACCAGGCTAAAGCCAGATAGTGTACGGACTTCAACTTCAGTGTTCAGAGATCCTAACTTGAGGCTGGAAGCCAGACCTTCCTTAAACTTGGCTGGGTAAGAACTTTTGAGGACTTAGAGAAGACTCACAGCTCTTTCCCACTTCATTGGCCAATGGGCTCTCAGGGCTCTTCTCTTTGTAGCTTTAGCCTGTTTTTATATCAGATCATCATACATTTACTAAGGGAGAGTCTGTGATTCCTGCTCATTGTCACCCAAATCCCTGCACAAAACAGGTATCTGGTCCAGCTTTCTTGCTTAGCAAATTCTTGATGGAAGTATGACAAATGGCAGGCCACTCTACTGAAGCATTCCAAGGTAAACTGCCTGAAAAGGCAGATTCCCAAAATGAAAAAAATACAAATTTTCCTGCCTTTGACATTGTGGGAACAATTCTATGTAATACTCTTCCCTAACACATACACTTCCAAATACATATTCTCCTTACCAGAAGAAGGGTCATAAATGACGATAAATTTATTTAAAGTGTTCCAACTCTCTGGTTCACTCTTGGTTTTCTCTTTAACCTCCTGAAACTCATACAAAGAGGAACTGAATTAAAGACTCTTGGAAATGAAGAGGATTTTTTGAAAAACATTAATGTCTATAGCCAAACTGGGGTGATGTCTTTAGAAGCCAAGGAATATCTCACTTCTCATACCTCCCCAGGTATTCCAAGATGCAGCTACTTCTTTTGGTCCCACAAAGTCCCTGGAGTTCCCGGTAACCACTCTACCTGTTGTGGGGTTTTTTTGTTTTGTTTTTGTTTTTGTTTTTTTCTACCTGTTTTTTAGTGAGTATTCTCACTTTCTTCTTCTGCTGCTGCTGGGGTGGCTTCGTGGGGCCTGGAAACCACAGAGCTTTGTCAATTCTCTTGTCACTGATGGCTCCCTCCCTCCCTCCCCCACAACTGCTTGCTGTGTCCCACTAGTGTTCCATCTATCTCTGATCAAGTCCAAGCTAGTGAGTTGTTTACTGTATAATTTTTACTACAAACCCTACTTATTGGAACCCAGAGGAAAAAAAGTGAGAAGAAACATGGGCTGAATGAGACCAGTACCTTGAGATGCAGCAGGCTGAGGAAATAAAGGTTTTGTTATCAGGGTCAAATGCAAATTCCTTAAATCCTCAAGATGTTTTAGTCTTGGTATCTGGAGAGAAAAGAAAAGTTCTAGTGTACTAGTGTAGATAACAGTGTCCTTTTCAAACCTTTCCCAAACATTGTGGTCCAAAATGGAAGTGAGGAAGAGAAATTAGGAATGGAAATTCAGCTCTTAAAACCTTGAGGAGAAATGAATTTGGCTTTTCAACAGACATCATTCTCTTAGAAACCATGTTACCTGCGGTGTGAGATGGTGTATAGATAAAAACATCTTTGAAGAAATTGCACTGTCAGGTCGGATCTTTTCTAAGGGTCTGCTCTTTTTCATCATGGCCAATGCTATCTTCATATCTGAAGAAGTCACAGCTTTCTGTTCACCTTTCGAAAAGCTGAAGGGAACAGAGATAGTTCAGAGACAGTCAAGCAACAGTTCTTCTAGAAGAGTGTAGTTTAGTGGTTGCTGTAGTTAGGTGCCATCGAGTCAGTACCAAGTCACAGCAAACCCATGTACAATAGAACAAAACTGCTCCATCGTGCACATCCTGACAATCTGTGCTGCTGTGCTCGCGCCCATTGTTGTGACCACCATGCCAGTTCATCTCCTGAACGGTTTTTCTCTCCTTTGCTGACCCTTTACTTTTGCAAACATAATAACCTTTCCCAAGGACTTGCCCCTCCTAAAAAGTTTCCCAAAGAATAAGAGAAAAAGCCACACCTGTGAAAAGCTAAAAAGAGCTTAAAAGTTGAAAAAGAGGGAGAGGGAAGTGAAAAGTATGAAAAGGTCTGTACTAACAGCTACTTAATTCTCTAACACTTTTCTAAAGCACTTATAAAATCAGCTATTTACTGATTACTGTATGTCAGGCTCATGTGCCTTTATAATACTGAATCTTTACAACACCCTGACAAACAGGTACTATAGCATTTTAAAAATAAGGAAAGAAGGTTAAAGAGGTTAGTGAACTACCAAGACTCCTAAAATCAGTAAATGTGAAGAGTAAATGAGAAGACTGTCTTTTTTCAAAGTACTCATCCTGCCTCCCATGCATGCATAACTCATCTACAGGAGGAATGTAATAGGACCTGCCTCCTCTGTTGCCACTGTGTGCCACTCAGGCAATTCCAACTCACAGCAACCTTGTATAACAACAGGAAACTGTCTCATAGAGCTTCCTAGGCTGTAACCATTCCAAAAGCCATTTTTCAGATCTTTTCTCTTAGGTGTGCTTTACCATTGATGTTTAAATCAGAGCACACATGTCATGTGTGTAAGGGCTTCATAGATGTCATGATTATTACTGTCATTACTGGGTACTGCTAAGTCTAGAGCTCAAGAAACAAGTACTGTGTTCTCTCCTTCCTACTCTGAGAACATCACTTAGACTCTTCTAGATCTCCTACAGCACTTAGATGGTACTTACTCCTGCAGTAGAGCCTTAGGCAATGTGTTACTCTGGGTCCAAGGAAGTTTGGGGTCCTTGTTCAACCGTCCAAACAAGTGTACAGGGGAAGGTGGAGGCACTATGATGTGTTGACTTTCTGGCTGTGTTCTCATATTCTGCTTTTCCAAGGAATCCAGAACTGTCTTATTTGCCTGGAAAAGAAACAATGGAAAGAACTTCTTGAAGTCCTCTCTACAAGATCATCTCTTCACAACAACACTTCATCCTGCCAGCATCCCTTCCATAAGCAACACTCTGTTACCAAGCCCACTCCAGAAGCCCATGCTCTCTGAACTGTGAATGTCACCATGTTTTTTCCCCTGTCTACACCAATTTTATTGTTATCTTCAGATAATATGAGGATCGTTTGTCCTTTTTCTCAGACAGATTACTGATACATCCACTCAAAAAATGAGCAATTATTTACTGGGCCAACTTATGTGCCAAATACAGTGCTAGACTTGGGGAGTCAGTAATGAATAAAACAGAGTAAGACACAAATATCACAGACTTAACAATCTTGGAATACTTATCCAAGGCCCAATACATAGTGGAATTACAATCAGAACCTAGGTCTTATAACTCCTGGTTAATTGACATTTTACTCTCATCATGCTGAGACTTAGTCTTCAATTAACCAAGTATTTCTAGAGATATCCAATCATTCACTCAATTGTCTCTACAGGGGGAAAAAAGCTTCAGAATAGAAAAGTTTGGTAATTGCTCCTAAAAAGGGACTTTCTTCTTTAGATTTTGCTCATTAGGTAAAGAACGGAGGAGGAGGAGAAACGTGAAAGGAAATTTAAAAATCAACCCTACAGGATAATATCTCAAAGGTTTGGCCGAAATATAGAACTCACCATCAAAGGTTTCTTTTTTGCACAGTTGGTAACATCAGGCTTCTTCTGGGCTAGACTTGAAATAAAAACGAGTGCAACTTATTCTCAGACATTTGAAGAAGAAGCACCCCAATTGCCAGTGAACTCTGGCTGCAAAGGTCTCTCTCTAGTTAGCATGAAAAGATGGCTGACTGGCAGCCCAGCTGTCCCACTGCCCAAAGGCCACTCACCTTCACATCTAAATTAGAGTCCCCACTATTCTGTCATGTAATCAGTAATTTACTTCCATAGCATTAATCCAAACTAGTAATTGTATGCTTAGGTATGGTTATGTCTGTAATATCTGATCCCTCTAGAAGGCTCTAAACTTCAAGAAGGCAAGAGCAAGCCTATTTGGCTCTCTATGAAATCTTCACTACTTAACACAGAAGAAATGCTCAAGTAGTATTGATTTTTAAGTCTCACCTCTTCCTGCCTGGCTGGTGCATGGTTGGAGTTTAATTAGTCATTTTAGACTTTAAAAGCAATCCTGAAGCATTGTAGAATATGGAAGTCCTAGGCTTAGAACTTGAGGGCATACAACAACAACAACTGGAAGGAATCTCAGTCTCTCATTAAATCATGAAGCTGACATACTAGTCACAGCGCACAGATCTTGGGGCTTTTTGTACAGGGAGGAAATAAACTGAGTATTTTGTTTGATTGTTAGTTAATGCCATGTATGTACATACACACTCCTCCAAAAACCACACAAAGAGTTATTCACAAGATCACTAAAAAAAAGTCAAAGAATGAAGAGAAATTATTAAGTCTGATCATTTTTAAGTAAGCAGTTGCTTAACAAGAACCTGATAGTCATCACAAAAGATTAACCAACTCTTTCTTCCAATAGTTGTAAATGAGACTTCACCCAAAGTCATCATTGTAATGCTCTGCCTCTGCCTTGTACACAAGCCCTATACGCTGGTCATGTTGTTACACTGTAGTAGGGTTGGGGATTTCAGATTGCAGTTCCATGTGCTTCCCTTGAGAACGTGTCACCAGTTGCTGAGAATAATAAAAACTAATAAACAAATAATTTATTAAAACACACACACACCCCAAACCCAACACCACCTAAAACTCTTAAATGTTGAGTCAGAACCATCTTAAGCTGACCCTCGAGGGATTTTCAGAGGCGGTAAACTACACAGGAGGAGACTGACCATCTTTGTCCCAAGGAGTAGCTGGTGGATTCGAATTGCAAGCATTTGGGTTGAAGACATTGCTCCCTACCGAGTAGGCCACCAGAATGTTCTAACAAATAACTAGAAAGCATTTATTTCCTTGCCAAATCTTGCAAATACATTGACTTTATCTCATGTGCTACTTATTGTCATGTAGAATTTGGCATAAAAATGTCTCACATAAAAAACATCCAAAGTAATAATTTATTAATAAATCCATCAAATTAACAAAGTAATAATTTATTAATAAATCCATTGAATTAACAAAGAATTCCATTAGGTAAATCCAGAGAGATAAAACGTAGATTACTGGTTACCTAGGCAAGACTGGTGTTAAAATGTGTTATATGTCCAGCTGACAACCAAAAGACAGTGATTCAAATCTACCATCTGATCCCTGGGAGAAAGATGGAAAATCTTCTCCCATAAAGATTAATGCCTCTGAACTTAATGGAGGGTCACTACAGGTTTGTGTTAATGGGCACAGGATATCTTATAGAGATGACAAAAATGTTCTAAAATTGATTATGGTGGTAGTGACACATATATGTGAATATACTAAGAATCACTAATTAAATTAATTGTTTGAATCATACTTCAATAAAGCTCTTCTATTTTAAAAAGGCTATTACTCAAAAATAGAAATAAAGTCCTAATACATGTTACAACACAGATAAACCTTGAAAACATTCACGCCAGTCACAAAAGGGCAAATATTGTCTTGTTCCACTTATGTGCAGTAGGTAAAGGTATGGAGACCAAACCTGATCAGGAGCTGTGGGGGCATAGACTACAGCACATTGCACTGCAACCCATGTTTACAGGTGGTTATCAAGGTGGGAGGAAGGGGAAGCCAGTGTTTAGGGACTACTGAGTTTCAGTTGTTGTTGTTGTTGTTGTTATGTGCCATTGAGTCACCTATGACTCACAGCGACCCTCTGTACAACAGCCCTAAACCCTGCTCTATCCCTTATTGTCTCTGACAAACCTATCCCCATCACTAGTGAATAATTTCAGTTAGTGGGAGAATTTGGAAAAGGATATTGGTAACAGTTGCACAATATGAAAATTACAATCAAAGTCATAATTGTATATAGTTATATCATCATCTGAAGAAAACCAGAATTCCAGTGTAACTAAAAGCAGATGCTTGCCTCCTGTTACTGCAATAAGGGAGCTAAAAGAAAGATCACAAAAGGGGGGCCTGGAGAGGAAATGCTCAGGGATATGTAGCAAATAAGAATTGAAGGTTCCAAGTTCCTAAATATGATATTTACTTCCTATGCTTCTTGGGTTCTTTTGGGATCCAGATTACAGCCGTATTTTTAACATCATGGTGGCAGGGAAGCAGTGTCTTATTCAAATTCAGCACTGAAACCTAAAAGAGAGAAAGAGATAAAGCCTATGTGCAGCTTAGAGGTCCCAAACTCCTGAGGGTTTTCAACACCAGGCTAAGGGCAGAATTCAGTGGTTCAGAAGTAACAAGACGTTCCACGTCCCCAAAAGGCCTTCATAATAGGCTCCAAACTAGTTCTACAAGTATCAGCGGTACCTTAGCAAGAGTAAATGTATGTACACGAATAATCTCCACTGTTTCTCTGTAACAACAGGGTAGTGGTATAACATCAGGAGTAAACTGAACCTGAGGGCAGTGGGCTGGGCCAGGTTTGGGGACTCATTCAGCATTCTCATTGTAGCCCCTGCAGATGATAAAATTGGTAGTTTGAGAGTAGAGAGGGAATTCATAAACCAAAAAAAAAATGTCTTTGCAGACAGTCTTCAAAAACATATCTGTTTCTGTTTTTATATCCATATACATATACAATTCAGGACACCCTGAACTTTTGGTTGAAGTCTGAAGTCATAAGCAGACTTGGCAAACTGGAAGACTGCCTGAACCTGTGAAGTCTACCCTCACTCCCAGTGGTTACATAGTCTGGTCATGTTGCTAAGAAAGGACATGATGCTTGGAAGGATGGAAGGTCGGCAAAGGAGAGGAAGACCCTCAACCAGGTGGACAGTAACTGCTGCAAGGAGCTCTATAGTGCGTCAGGAAATGTACAGACAGCACAGAAATAGGATGGGGTTCAGATCCACTGTTCATAGGGTTGCTATGAGTCATACTTGACTCAGTGGCACCCAATAACAACAATAATAACAGCTTCCCATCTGGGCCTTGGTTTCCTCAAGTGCAAGATGAATGAGAAAGACCATAGTAACAGTCTTGATGTTTCAACTGCAACTTTTTCATGGACTGTTAAATCTAATTTGATGGACTGCCACTCCTGCTGCTTAAAAGTTAACTAGAATAAATTAAGACTGGCTAAAAATATAAGAGGACATCACTCATGGTGAAGGGAAAGATTGTTCTATGGTATTTTTTGTTGTAAAATCTATTTCTCATCTCAGGTCATAGCTAAAAGAGTTTGAAAGTCATCAGACTAGATAATCTTAAAGTCTATTTTAGACATAGCAGTCTAACATTCTACCTTTCTTTTATTATGAGATGACAGTGTTCAGTCAGTGGCTGAACATACTATTTGCTGAATAAAGACAGAAGATGATCAATTATCCATGCCAGACCTCCATAAATCAATCTGAACTAGATCTGGGATTTCTGGAGACAAGAGAGCATTAAAATGTCACTAGTATGTGGTAATGGCCTGGTAAAAAGAAAGTCATTAAGAACAGCATCACCATCATTACTCATCTCACAGTCCTCCAAAGAAAAAAGCAAAATAAAGGAGAAAGATGTTATTTTCACTAGTAAAGAGACATGCTGATAAGGTGCTTCTTACAATCTGTGACTTACTTTTGGAGGTATATTAGTCTTGCTGACCTTGTCAGTCTTCATACCACTGAGTCCTAAAAAAACGAGTTTTCCAACATGAAAATATATATATAAAAGACTCACAGAGACAATAAGTTTAGTTATAAATTTAAAAAATCCTTGTAATCATCTATAGAAAGCCTTGGGCTCAAATAGTTATAAAAAAAATGTAAGGCCTCAAAACAACTATGAGATATCATCTCACTCCAGTAAGAATAGCAAAATTTAACAAAGCAGCAAACAACAAAAGCTGGTGAGGTTGCAGAGAAACTGGAATCCTTATTCACTGTTGGTGGGAGTGTAAAATGGTGCAACCGCTATGGAAGGCTGTATGGCACTCTCTCAAAAAGTTGCAAATAGAGATACCATTTGACCCAGCAATTCCATTACTGGGAATATACCTTAAAGAAACCATAACTGCCACCAACCAGATATATGCACACCCATGTTTATTGTGGCTTTGTTCACAATAGCAAAGAGTTGGAAACAACCTAAGTGCCCATCAACAAACAAATGGATAGAGAAGCTGCAGTATATTCACACAAAGGAATACTACACTGCATTGAAAAACAAGGAACTCATCCAATATTATTCAAAATGGGTGACCTTGGAGGGCATTATGCTGAGTGAAATACCTCAGTCACAAAAGGACAGGTGCTGAATGTGCTTGTAGAACGGGACTGACATCAGGGTTGGAGTAAGACTGAGAATAACTGGATAAATTATGTATACTGCATTGAAACAGATAAGGGAGAGAATTGTTTGAAAGCGATATACGATTGGATATTATGGTTATGACAAGAGTCCAGAATGAATGTTCCATAGTGGAGTGTACTCAGGGCCGGGGGGAGGGAATTCTATACCAATGAAAGAATTTTTCTTTTACTTTTCAAAGAGAAGAGCGAACTGGAGGCGGGAGAAGGGTGGGCAGGGAGAGAAATGCAGCAATGAATGTATGGAAGTCCAAAATCTCTGTAAATATTCATTAAAATTAATTTTAAAAAAAATAAAAGGTATTTGCAATGAAAAAATTTTTTACAAAATTGTAAGGCCTTACCATCTCTTAGTTGCATGCTTGCTTGTTTGTCCTGGAATAGCTCACAGAGACACTGTACCCTACAAACATTTCAGAACTATTTATAGCATCAAATTGAATTCATAACTTACATCTTTGCTGCATCATCATTGTTGCTGTTTTTGTTAGGTGCCATTGAATTGCCTACTCTGAACACTGCTCTATCCTGAGCCAATTTCACTGTCTCTGACACACTTGCCCCTAAAGCCCAAGTCACTGTGTCAATCCATTTCATCCAGGGTCTTCCTCTCCTGCCTTGTCCCTCCATCTTTCCAAGCATGACATCCTTCTCCAAGGACTAGCCCCTTCCTGGCAACATGCCCAAATTATGTGAGAAGGAGTTTCAAAACCCTTGCCTCCAGAAAGCAACTTGGTTTCACCCTCTCCAAGACAGACTGGTTGGTTCTCTTGGCAGTATGGTATGTTCAACACTTTTCTCCAGCACCACAACTCAAGTATCAATTCTTATTCTGTCATTCTTATTCACTGTACATATTACCATTATTAAATGTTTATTAGGACAGCAGGGCCTCCTGTGTAACTGCTGCTGACCCAGGGCCACTCCTGTGCCACCTGCAGGTGGTACCTGGAGAGAAACTCATCTGCTGACATCCCTCGCTGCCTATGGTGGGCAGGGTGGTGTGGTCTACCCATGTTTTGATTCCTATCTCCCACTCTACTCCCCTTTCTTGCCCATAAACAAAAGCCTGGCACCTAACATGCCTTGGCTCACTCAAATGCTCTCTTGGGTAAAAAAACACACACACACACAAAAAAACCCCAATACTTTATTAAGCACCCATGATACAGATGTTCAAAAATGAAACAAATTAATAAATCCATGAATATCTCAGAGAGACAGAAGGTAACAGCCTAGCTCCTCAGCCTGGCATATGAAGTCCTTTGTCATACAGATCCCTAGTTTGTACTCATTCCCTGGTTTCATCCCTGATCACTCTCCCATGCCTATTCTAAGTTCCAGACCCATTGAACTATTTTCCTGATACTCAGTTTCCTCTCACCTCCAAGCATTTTCACATACTATTTCTACAGTCTGGAATTCTATTCCTGCCACACTTCCACTTTACCAGGCTGCCCAAACTTCAGGTCTAGGCATAGATGCCAGTTCTACAGAAGGGAGTACCCTGGGATAAGATCCTACCTGTATGCTTTCACACAGCAAGACACACTCCTTTCACACCATTTGTCACATTGGCCAGTCCCCTCTTAGTCCATTTTCTGCTTCCCCAAATAGATTGAAACTCCTTAAGGGTAAAAACTGAATATATTGTTTACTGTTATATTCCCAGTGTCCAGCATAGTGACCATATGGAGATAAATCTGTAAACTGAATGAATGACTAAATGAAGTCAGTCATGGCTCCTGTCAATACATAGGTGAGCAAAGTGAATAGACATAAAACATCAATAAACATGCCACGTACAATAAGGACTGGAGTAGTCTGGAAAAGAAAGCACCCATGGGTAGTGATAAAGGATGAAACTCAACCTTGTCAGCAGAGGAAGAAATACTCATTCATTTAGTAAGTACTCCTTAAGCTCTCACTATGTGCCATGCACTTCTGAAGGCACGGGAATAGGAGTGAACAAGAGAAACACAGTCCCTTTCTCATAGAATTTCTATTTTAATGAAGCCCAACAATAGACAAACCAGCAAATCAACAAAATAATTTCAGATCATAAAGAAGAAAGACAATAAAACAAGGTTAAGTACTAGTAATTTCAGATCACAGAGACTGAAGAAAATAGAACAAGGTTAAATATTAGGGATGGTGTAGAGAAACTTTGAAGGTCGAGAAAGCTCTCTGTAAAAAAGCAACTCTTAAATCCAAATAACAAGAAGGAGCTAGCCTTGCAAGCTTCTAAGGCAGTATTTCTCAACTAGTGCCAATCTCCCCTGTCCCAAGAAACTCTTGACAATATACGGAGGCATTTTTATCTGTCACAGCAGGAGTGAAAGTGCCTACTGACTTCAAACAGGTGAAGCTAAAGCCCTGCAATGCACAAGATCTTAAAAAAAACAAAAAACAAAAAACCTCAAACAAAAACCACGCAAAAAACCCACCGCCATGAAGCCAATCTTGACTTACAGTAACAGAATAGGACAGAATACAATCTGTACAATCTGTAAATTGAGCAAATCATTTGAGAAGCCAGATTCTATGAAGAAGAATATGGCATCAGGATCAGAGGACGATTCATTAGCAGTCAGTGGTACAAATAACACAAGCTTGCTTGCTGAAAGTGAAGAGGGTTTCAAATACTTGCTGTACAAGATCAAAGACAGTCTTCAATATGGATTGCATCTCAACATTAAGAAAGCAAAATCCTCACGACTGGACTTATAAGCAACATCATAATAAATGGAGAAAAAATGGAATTATCAACAATTTCACCTTATTTGGATCCACAACCAACATCTTTGGTAACAGCAGTCAAAAGATAAGGAGACATTGCACTGGGCAATTACTCCATCGCGGACCTCTCAAAATTATTGAGGAAAATGATGTCTGTTTGAAGACTGAGGTGTGCTTGATTCAGGTCATGGTATTTTCAATCATTTGCTATACACCTGAGAGCTGGACAGTAAGTAAGGATAACAGAAGAACTGATGCCTTTGAACTGTGGTGGTGTAGAAAAGTACTGAATATCACAGGGACTGTCAAAAGAACAAACAGATGTATCTTGGAGAAACAAACTGCAGGCATAATGCTCCTTGGAGGCAAAGATGACAAAGCTTCATCTCACATAAGGAGTTCTGGTGGCCTAACTGTAAGAAGCTCAGCTGTAATCCTGCAGGCACACAGTTTTAATCCACCAGCTGCTTTGCGGAAGAAGAATGGGCAATCTCCTCACTTGCACTTAACTGCCTCTAAAAACCTGTTGGTGGGTCAGCTATAGGTCGGTTGAAACTAAATGGCACACAACAAACACCACCACCTCACATATTTTGGGCCTGTTGCTAGGAGAGTCTTATCTTGGAGAGTGACATCATGCTTGGAAAGGTGAAGCATCAGAGAAAGAGAGTAAGACCCTCAATAGGATAGGTTGACACAGTTACTGCAGCAATGGCTCAAGTATGTCAGAGATGATAAAGATGGCACAGGATAAGACAGAGTTCAGTATGTTGTTTATAGGGTCGCTGTGAGTCATAATCAACTTGATGGCACCTAATAACAACAACAACACAGGACAGAGTAAAACTGCCGCCTGGGGTTTCCAAGAATGTAAATCTTTACAGCACACTGATACCTCTTTCTCCCACAGAGCAGATAGCAAGTTGGAATCACCAACCTTTCAGTTAACAGCTTAACACTTAACTACCGCATCATCAGGGCCCACTATGCAAAGGACAGGTCCCCAAAATACAAATAATTACCTGGCCCATAATGTCAAATGCCAAGTTAAGAAATCCTGATCTAGGGGATTTCCACAAAAAATAAATAGCAGGTGCATAAGCCCTAAATAGAAAGTATAAAGTAGCAAGAACAAAAGACAAGTATGGCTGGATTCTAGTGAACAAGGTGGGGAAGAAGTCAAAATGAAGTCCACCAGGAAGACAGGATCTTTATCAGCCAGCAAGTGCTTAACCACTGTATCACCAGGGTTCCTCATACCATCTTTGTTGTTGTTGTTGTTGTTGTTGTGTGCCGTCGAGTCGCTTGTGACTCATAGCGACCCTACGTACAACAGCCCTAAACTCTGCTCTGTCCTGTGCCAATCGCACTGTCTCTGACACTCCCATCCCAATTATCCCAGTCACTGAATCAATCCACCTCATAGAGGGCCTTCCCCTCCTGCGCCGTCCCTCAACCCTCCCAAGCATGATGTCCCTCTCCAAGGACCGGTCTCTCCTCACAACATGTCCAAAGTATGTTAGACGGGGCCTCAGAATCCTTGCCTCCAAGGAGCCACCCGGTTTAACCCTTTCCAGGATGAATCTGTTTGTTTTCCTAGCAGTCCATGGTATTCTCAATACTCTTCTCCAGCACCACAGCTCAAAGGCATCAATTCTCTTTCTATCCTCTTTGGTCATTGTTCAACTCTCTGATGCATAACAAGTGATTGCGAATAGTCTCCAGAGAGACACCATTGCTCTTCAGTACTTTGCAGAGGTTCCTAACAGCAGACTTTCCCATGGCAATGCGCCTTTTAATTTCCTGGCTACTGGTGCCAAGAGTGTTGACTGTGGAGCCAAGCAAACTAACGCTGCGTACAATCTCAATCTCTTCACCATCCATCCTGATGCTATGCCACCTTTAGTCTAATCAATAATTGAGTGCTGCTTAAATGGGGGGAGGGGAGATGGAATGGAGGCAGGGGTTCACTCCAAAGCCCATCAAGAGTGCTTTGACTAGAGACAACAGGATAGTTGGACTTTTAAAGTTTAAGTTTCCCATAAATAGGAGGACTTTAGCTTCATATAGCATCAAGCACTAACTGGGAGCCTAAACTTTACAGGAGGTTCAAAGAGCCATTCTTTCTGCTTTCAGGAACTTACACTTTCACATCTGAAATTAAAAAAAAAAAGACAATCTTCATTTCCCCCATTCCCTATTTATCACTGCTAAAGTGTGTTTTTCTGGTTTGGTTTTTTGAAATTCATAATTCTCAAAGTACTCTTCATAAGTAAGAAAAGCCACAAAAGCCAGAATTTTTTTAATAGTAAGCTCTTATGGGGAAATTCAATGATAATATACCTGCCTTGAAATTTGGGTTTAAACTTTGAAGCCCAGGGCAATAAAGAATGAGTTTCATTGAAGGTAAATCCCGGTGAATGATGCTTAGCAAGCCTCTTGGGCAAGAGTGAAGAATTTGAAATATTTACCACGGTAAGTGCTGGAAGTTTATCTGGGGGAGAGAAAAAAAAAGATCAGGATAAAATATTAAAAGATCACCTAGAGAAAGAGGGCAAACTGTAGGACCTTGTGAGGAAGGAGACAGGGATGAGCTAAGTAACCTTCAGTTTCCAGGAGAGTTTTGCAAGGTGAACCCAGTATACGAGGGTGGCCTCTCTCAATCCTGCGCGTAGTTGCCCAGCACTGTGGATGCTGACAGAGAGCAGAGCCACAGGTGGTTTCATCCCACTGGCTTTCATCTGGCAAGTTCATATCTACAAATGGTTTAGGACAAAAGCCAACCTTCCAGCTTTCTGTCCTGCTGGAGAAACAACCAGATTAGAGAGCATTAGGTATTAACCGTGCAGTCCAAATCTCCACTTGGTCTCAAAGCGTAAAGCTTTTCTATTGAGTACATACAGATAGTCATCATAGGATAATTAATTACTTGATGACAAGTATAAAAACATTTTGGCATGAAGTAGAATAGAAAGAGTTTGACTTAAGGAGGTTGCCTAATTGACCATGTAATATTTGAACGACCAGGTACTTAACCTGTCTCCTAACCTGTAAAATAAGGATAAACCCATTTCACAGGGTTATTAAAATTCATTAATGACTATTAAGAGGTCTGACACATGTTGATATTAGGTGTCAGTGAGATAATTCAAATTCACAGCAATCCTGTGTGACAGAGTGAAACTGTCCCACAGGGTTTCCTAGGATGTAATCTTTTACAGAAGCAGGCCCAGAGTACCCAAGAAATATTAGCATCCTTTTCTTTTTCCCTTCATAATCATTGAAGAAGATATCCCTATTTCTTTAAAAAACAGAAGTGACTTGGTGACGTGGGTAGCTAAAAAACACAAAACATACCCTTCTTTTGGAAGGTTATATTGCATTTTCCAATGCATTCCAAGTCCCAAGCAAGCAATTAAATACCCACCAGGAATTCATGGATATGCTCAAACAGCAAAGCAATAGCTTTGATGCAGTTATATCAAAGGATTCTCATCTACTGGCTGTATGATCTTGGGTCTTGTATGGTCTTTCTGAGCATATTTCTTCACATAAAGTAGGGGGAAATGATCTCCGAGGAAGCATTGTGTTGTTATTATCAAGTACCATGGAGTCGGAACCAATCCATAGTTGACCCTCCTGTGAGTTTAAACTCATGCTAATCACCTCGTGCTAATCACAGGAGATTGCCCATCCTTCTCCCGCATAGAAGCATTAAATAATTAATAACATCTGTAGTGCATGATAGGTGCCTAATTATTATCAACTTTACCTCTCTTAAGAAACCTACAGATAAATCACCACTACTCTAATAGCTCAGTACGAGTAGTTCTTATTTCTTCTTTATCTAACACCTACCTACTGACTGAAAATAGTAATCAAGAAGACAGCATCACTGTTCTAAGGAGTTTATAAATTAGAACAAAGATAGTAAACTATTGTACTAGGATTGTATCTTGTGACTAGTTTTGGTTGGCCTTCAGAGAGACAATATTTAAAAATCGAGATGTCAGAAATGCCCACTTTCTGGCTCCTCTTAAAATCAAAGTATCTGATAACACTGAGCCCAATTCCAGCATAGCAACTAACCGCAGCTGATTACTTTCCAACATCTTTAAATCTGGTCTGTTCTATCAAGTGTCCCCCCCTCCTCCAGGCCTCTACAGCCTTTAAAGGAAGTCGTTTGTTGCCATTTCTGATCTTATTTGTTCTGCTTCTCTCATTGTAAGAAATATTTCTTTGTACTCAAATCTCTATAAAAAGCAGGAAAACGAAAGGCTGGCTTTTATGATCAGGTTTCAACACACAATAAAAGTAGAAATTAAGAAAATGTTTACGTGCTTAACGTGTACGTTAAAACAAAATCATGGTAATGTTTTTTTTGTCTGAGATGTAGGGCAAACAATTTAATGTACTAAAAAGTAAATACGATTCCGTGAGTTTTGTTTTTCAATTTGTCTGTCGGTTTCCTTATTCGTACACCCGACAGCTTCCGGGCCTTTGATTATCTGACAAATGAGAACTTAACTTCGGGATGGAGGCACACTCTTCTCGACACTGACAGCATTAGCGCTATCAGCAAAAGTAGTTTGCAATGAATAAACTAAACTCTAGATATTAGTTATTTTAGTATGAGCATTACAAAGTTGGAAGGCGCGAAAAAAATTAACATCAGCGCCACCATAGTTAAAAAGACCCTCCACTTTCGTCCGAAAGCCGATATTGCCCGAATCTAAACTATATTTCAACCCGCTAGGAATCCAAAATTAGGAGTGCAGAGGGACTCCCGGGGAAGCGACAGTCTGCAGGCTCCCCCAGCCAGCTCAGTTTCAGCCTCGGTATACCGCCTCGCCGTCGCCTAGCAGTGGCGCGGAGCACTGTGGGAAACGTACGGAAGCTCCCGTGAGCCAACCAAACTTACTGAGAAAGCTCAACTATGTGGGTGGGGTGAAGACATGAACTAGGGCTGGGGCGGAGTGCGCGGGGCACTGTAGGACCTGAAGAAAAACCCAGAGGGCCAAAACCACTGATGGATGAAAAGTTTGGACGCACCGACAACCAACGGCGGAAGCCGGACTGGGGTGGGGCTCGAATGCTGCGCAAGGCACTATGGGACACAGCGTGAGCCGCGTATAAAGGGACGGAAGCCTCACTGGGTCCGGCCGCATCGACGCGGGAAGTCCGGACGCCTGAACGAATTTTAAAGAGGAGGCCGCGGGAGCGGCAATGGCAGAGAGGCCTGAGGATCTAAATCTGCCCAATGCCGTCATCACCCGGATCATCAAGGAGGCGGTGAGCCGGCCAGGCTAGCAAGCGGGCTGTGGGCGGACGCGTGGGCAGGAGGGAAACAGGTCCTGGATCTGCAACTTGGCTCACCTCCCCTCTTCTCGCAGCTCCCGGACGGGGTCAATATCTCCAAGGAGGCCCGGAGTGCCATCTCCCGCGCCGCCAGTGTCTTCGTGCTGTATGCCACTTCCTGGTGAGAGATCAGCGAGGGTTAAAGCATTCGGGGGTAAAGAGACCCTCGGAGTCCCAGACCTGGAGCCTACGACGCTCAGACGTTTATGGTTTCCCTTCAGTTCCCGTGGGATCTGAAACAACAACAGAGTAACTTTGCTCTAATCGTTCACAATGAAGGGGGAACGAAGGATCTAGCAGTATCATGTATATACATGATATAGGTCTTTGAGTCATCCCAAATCAAGGAGCCCATCACAAAGGGTCAAGAGGAGGTCTGACAGCCCTAAAGACGGTGTCCCCTCTTCCTCTTTCAGTGCCAACAACTTCGCAATGAAAGGGAAACGCAAGACTCTCAATGCCACTGATGTCCTCTCAGCCATGGAAGAAATGGAGTTCCAGCGGTTCATTACTCCACTGAAAGAGGCTCTGGAAGGTAAGGACACTCTTGTGTTCACAACCACATAGAAGATGGTCCTCCATTAGGCCCAGAGGCTTCTTCATCCTGGATCCCTTCAAAGTCCAGTAAGTCAAAGTTGGCTGTGCCTCTGACTCATCCAGTTTGCACCAGCTCTGTCAGTCTTGTGTTGCTGAACAGGCTATGTTTCCTTCTCTGCCTCGGAGTTTTCCAACAGTGGAGTGGATTTGTTGTTGTTGTTGTTGTTGCTGTTATGTGCCATCGAGTCGCTTGCGACTGATAGGGACCCTATGTACAACAGCCCTAAACTCCGCTCTGTCCTGTGCCAATCGCACTGTCTCTGACTCTCCCATCCCAATTGTCCCAGTCACTGAATCAATCCACCTCATAGAGGGCCTTCCCTCCTGCACCATCCCTCCACCCTCCCAAGCATGATGTCCTTCTCCAAGG
>NW_006399842.1:13221318-13223130 GCF_000299155.1 Elephantulus edwardii
AGAGACAGAAAAACCGATTCAGAAGAACAAGACAAGAGCAGAGATGAGGACAATGATGAAGATGAGGAAAGGCTAGAAGAGGAAGAACAGAATGACGAGGAGGAGGTGGACAACTAAATAGCGTGGGAAGACCATGGTACCTTAGAAGATGCCATTCTGAAACGTACATATTTATGAGTTTACCTGCTGAGCATAGTAGTCTTAGGCAGAAGGGCCTGAAAAGATGGAAATTAAACTGACTAAAATTGTCATCAAAACCAGTGCTTCCTAGAATTGGAGAATCTGAGTAGCAAAATCTTATTTTGCTTAATCAGTCTGAAGGTTGTGACTTTTTAACGAGAGGGATTCAGAATAGCTAAGGGAAATTAACCAGTTTGATCTCACTTGTTTAGTTCTGTGTATGGTTAAGCAGTTTTTTATTCCTGGTTCCTTCATCTTCCCCTCCCCTAATCTCTAAAAAAGGTAATCCTTCCATCCCACCTGCTGATCAGCCCTTTGAGGCTCAGGGTAAATGTGGGCATTGATCAGGGTGAGGTACTTGATTGTCCAGGGTGTGGCAGTATGACAAGATGGTTTCAATTTAGGAGACAGCCAACAAGCTGGAGGAGAATAGTAAAAACTAGTGTCTCTTCACTTGATTTAAAAACCCTTATGTTTTACATGTAGGTATGTGACTTGCTTCTGTGGCTATGCTCTGGACATACATGTTTTTACATTCTTAATACAGAATGGAACCACCCAGGCAAGACTGCCAATGTTTTATTCTTACAAAATAAATGATATAGTCTTAGTTGTACTTTGTTTTCTGCCACTTAACAGCTTTAAGATTTATCTTCACCCCCTGGAAGGTGTAAAATCCCAGGCTTTCAACTGTAATTCATCAGCTAGATTTGTGACCAGCTTTTCATTCTTCAGTTCATGAGTTCTAAACTTCATAATCTCAAAGCACAACTTCTCCCTCTGTTTTTTTCTCTACCTTCCTGTGCTGTGTCCCATGCTACTTTCTTCCCTCATCCAGATTTCCACCTTTTCACCTTTCTGCCAATTCAGGAACATTGAAAACCTGCTTAATATATAAAAGTGTAAAATCCTCATATTCTTTATTATATTTTCATGTTTTTGTAAAAACAATAGTTTTTGTAAAATCAATACTGTAAAACTGTAAACCTTAAGGGAAATGTGATGGTGCTCAGGAATCTAATTCCCCCAAACCATCTATCCCCTTTAATGACTTATAAAGTATTTGGCCTTTCTTAGCCTTCTTTCTCCAAGCACTTTCTGTCTCTAAGTTAGAGTGCTTGGAGTTTGACAGGTAGTTTGAAGTGTAGTTTGGGACTGTTAACTTGTTAAATGAATACAGTGAAAAGTTTGCTAGTGAGTGGAGAATTGAGAGAACTATCATTCATTGTGTAAATAAAGACCATTTTTGTTGAAAGTGATGACTTCTGTTTCATCCTGATTATTTATAGTGTGCTTTTGCAGAGATAAGCGTCTCAGAGTTCAGGGATCCTGCATCGCCTAGGATGGCCAGCAGGTGCTGCTCATTCACAGCAGGAGCTTTCACTGACTTCTACTGGGATTTGGTACCATCCTGGGTTCTCAATAGTGCTAAACCTTGAGCTGATGGCATGGTATATTGTGCTGCTAACCCAGAGTTTCTCAGTTTGAATCCATTCATCAATGTGGGAGAAAGATGGGCAGTCTCTTCCCATAGATTTTTGCTTTAGAAAGCCAATGGAGGTTGAAGGGTTTGGTTTGGGGTACCGTGCCAGCTGTCTTAAATGCCTTGCAAGTATTAATTCTTTTTTTTTT
>NW_006399842.1:13227411-13227954 GCF_000299155.1 Elephantulus edwardii
CTGCTGCTCTCCCCGGGTCTCTTCCGGGTCCCTCTCGCGGCGTTCCCCGGTCTGGCGGCAGCGTTCTCCCGGCTGGCGGCGGCGTGCGTTCCCCCGGCGTTCCCCGGTCTGCAAGTATTAATTCTTAAATCATAAAAGTAGTAGTGCTTTTGTCTCAACTTTAGAGGTTATGAGTAAGTTTAGCAAGATAAGGAGACTTTCAGGTTTACACAGTCTGAAGGCAGGATTGCTATGAGCCAGAGTTGACTGCATGGCGCTGAACAACAACAAAGACAGGGCCAGGGTTTAAACCTCTGTGACTAAGTGCAGTTCTAGCTGGAGTGCTCAACTTCTGACTGCAAGGTGGTGCTTCAAACTCACCACTCTACATAGATTTTTTTTTATAGCTTTGCAAACCTTACGGGGCAGTTCTTCCCTGTCCTCTAGGATCACCAGGGGTCAAACTGACTCAGCAGCAATAGGGGTTTTATTTTGGTATGACTCCAGAGTCTGTTCCCCAGCAATCTTTCCATGTTTCCTTACTAATCTACATCTAAAAAAAAA
>NW_006399842.1:13228654-13230940 GCF_000299155.1 Elephantulus edwardii
TTCTCAATACTCTTCTCCAGCACCACAGCTCAAAGGCATCAATTCTCCTTCTATCCTTCTTGGTCATTGTCCAACTCCCTGATGCATAACAAGTGGTTGGGAAGACCATGGCCTGTATCAGACACACCTTAGTCTGCAGAGAGACACCATTGCTCTTTAGTACTTTGGAGAGGTTTTCAAATGTCCCCAACAGTTAAGTCCAGTGACTTTTTTCTATTCCTGTGAGTCCCACTCAAGGCTCAGCTTTCAAGTCCCACCTGGACTTCCTCGGCTTCCTTTGGGTTCGGTTTCCTGCTTTGTCTCTGCTTACCTTAGCCTTACCCTGCCTTGCTTGGCAAGTAGTTCTTCCTGGAATATTACTGTGTTATAATCTTGCTTCCTACTGAGTCCAGTATTCAAAGTCTATATAAGAAGAGTTCAACTTAGCACACATTTTAACTTCACATCATAAAGTTGTGTGTTCTAGTTGAGAAAAAGTTCCCCAAAAGGGTTCATTACTGCCATAGGGCACTAACCTCAACAAAGTGTTTCATTTCCACCCCAACTTCCTCCCACAGCGTCACTGTCAAGTTTCCCATTCTCTGAAATCCATTTTTTAAGTCCTATTTCTTTTTATCTGGAAGCAGTCTTAAAGCCCCATGGCCCATACTAACCTTTACAACTTGCCAAATCTTTTTGCCACTCAGTATGCAATTTACCTGTTTAAATATGTCCTGATTATTTCAGAAAAAATATTTTCTGAGTGGAGAATATGACTTTTAAAGCCTGGAAAATTCTTAAGACCATATGAATTTAAAATAAGAACTGAGTGGAACCTTTGCATTTCCCCATACTTTTACTATTCCTATAGTATCTGGATTTTGAAGGCTTATTGGAGACTTAACACTTCTCAACCTTTTTGGCCATGCCTTCTTACCCAGAGGTTTTGATCAGAATTTATAGAGTGAAGAGGTTACTTCCTTTCCCAGACAATTAACTTTTGTGGCCTAACTTTTTGTTATTTATTTTGGGAAGAAATATTTTTCTAAATATTGTGTTTTAAGCAAACATTTACACAACAAATTAGATTTCCATTCCACAGTTCATACACGCATTGCTCTGTGACACCAAGAACGTTCCGGGTCATGTGTCAGCACTCCTCACTATTTCTATGTGCCTGCCCTGTTTCCATCCATCCAGTTTCCCTGCTCCTCCCATTCTCACCTTTGATTTTGTGTAATTACCATTTGGTCTGTAACAGTTGATTGTTTAAGGTGTCATTTTCTTTTTCCCTCTTTTTGTCCTTTTAAATCCACTTGTCTGATCTTTTTTTAATAGGTTTTAGTTTGTTCTACATTTTTCTCCCACTCTAATTGAGATCTTCTATTGCATCTCTTTCTCCATCTATCATAATGCTGTCTATTAGTCCGAATGGTGAAGATTTTTGTTTTCTTGACATTGAGATGCAATCCATATTAAAGGCTACAATGTTTAACCTATGCAGCAAATGTTTCAAGTCCTCGTCACTTTCAGCAAGTAAGGTTATGTCATCTGCATAATAAAGGTTATTGATGAGTGTTCTCAATCCCGATACCACATTCTTCACAGAATCCACCTAGAATAATTTGCTTAGCATACAGATTAAATGAACATGGAGAAAGGATAGAACCATGATGCACACCTTCCTAATTTTGAACCACACAGTGTTGTTCCCTTGCTCTGTTCACACAATAGCCTCTTGGGCTGGGTATGAGTTTCACACGAGCAAAATTAAGCACTAGACTGATAGGCAACATCATGAAAAATGGAGAAAAGATTGAGACTGTCAACTTCAACTTGAATCCACAGTCAGTGCACTTGGTATCAGGAGATCAGGAGATGTAGTACGCTAGGAAAATCAGAGAGCTCAGGGAACTCACCACATTACTGAGGAGCACTGATGTCAGTTGAAGGGTGAAGGTGCTCCTGAGTCTTCAGTCACTTGCTGTGCATCTGAAAGCTGGACAGTGAATAAGGATGCCTTTAAAGGTGGTGTTGGAGAAGAGTGATGAATAACCCATGGACTACAAAAAAAATAAACAACTATGTTTTAGAGAAGGTGCTACTTGAAGGCAAAGATGATGAAGATGCTTCTCACATGTTGGGGATGTTGTTAAGAGAGCTTATTCCTCGGCGCTGGCTGAAAATCGCCTGTGACTTCGTCCATAGCCACTGGTGAGAGTCAGCGCCCAGAGCCATCAGGGGCTTTAAGCTCGTTGTCCACTGCTGTGGTGTGGACAGCTGAAACCCAGGCCCCGATAGGGACCT
>NW_006399842.1:13231801-13250093 GCF_000299155.1 Elephantulus edwardii
TCCTGGCCCATCCTCACCCTTCTGCCCCCAACCCTCACCTCCTTGTACCCCCAATATGTTTTTCCCAATAAAAAAAATATTAAATAAAAAAAAAGAGAGGTTATTCCTTGGAGAGTGCCATCATGCTTGGAAAATTGGAGAGTCTGCAAAGGAGAGGAAGACCCTCAACCAGGTCGAATGACATAGTGACTGCAACAATTGGCTTTGGTGTGTCAAAGATTGTAAGGATGGCACAGGACAGGACAAAGTTCAGATCTGTTTTTCATAGGGTAGCAATGAGTCATACTTGACAGACAGCACCTAACAACAACATTGCATTCCTGCTGAGAATGGGCAGTAGGTAGTAATAGTCAGGTACTATCTAATTCTTTTTATATCAGATAGAAGAGGCTATGGTTTACCTGAGCCATTGCTCCTTTGCTTTAGACAGAAAGCAACTGATATTTATATCATAGCTAGTCATTCACAAACTCTTAAGACTCCAAATGCTACTCAACAATTAGGATAGCAAACATTATGAACTAAGTTGGGCCAATTGACCTAGTTGTTCCAAGAGACTATCGTCTAATCAGGGAGTTATAGTGGCCTAGTGGTTAAAGAGCTGTGCTGCCAAGGCATTGGATTTGAGTCCATCAGCTGCTCTGTGGGAGAAAGATGGGCAATCTCCTCTTGTGCAAGTTAAAATTGTGAAAGCATATTGGAGGGTCAGCTATGAGTTAGTTCTGACTTGATTGCAATGAGTGGGGTGGAGTTGAACATCCTCATTATGGGGATGCTTTGAAGCCCTTCAGGTTTCAGGTTCCCTCTATAATCACTCCCTTCCTCTAAAGCAGTAACTTATCCTGACTTCAAACTTGTTTTGTTTGGTTTTGTACTTCATATAAACAAAAGCCTACCACATGTACTTTTTTGTGTTTGATTCCTGTTACTCAACATTATGATTTTTTGTTTGTTTGTTTGCCATCGAATTGGAACCAACCCACAGCTGACTCTCCAGTGGGTTTTCAAAGGCATTAAATCACTCAAGAGGAAATTGATTGCCCATCCTTCTCCCACAGAACAACTAAATGTCTTTGGGACTGCAGGGCAGTTTCTTACCACTAAGCCACCAGAGCTTCCACATTATGACTTGTTCTTGTTATTATGTACCATCGAGTTGACTGTGACTCATAGCGACCCTATGAACAATGGCTCTGAACCTTGCCCTATCCTGAGCCAATTTCACTGTCCCCAATACACTGACTCCATTGGTACAGCCATTGTGTCAATCTATCTCATCCAAGGTCTTCCTATCCTTCCAAGTATGATGTCCTTCTCCAAAGACTGATCCTTACTGGCAACATGCCCAGTGTCTATGAGATGTAGCTGCAAAATCCTGCCTCCTAAGGAGCCACCTGCTTTCACCCTCTCCAGAATAGACCTGTTTGTTCTCTTGGCAGTCCATGGTATGCTCATGGTATACTCTTCTCCAGCAGTACAAAGGCATCAGTTCTTCTATCATCCTTAGTCATTGTCCAGCTGTCTGATGCATAGCAAGCAATTCAGAAGATCAAGACCTGTATCCAGCGCAACTTAGACTCTAGACTGACATTGTTTCTCTTTAGCACTCTACAGAATTCCCTAACAGCCAACTTTCCTAAAGCAACTCATCTTTTGTTTTCCTGACAGCTGCTTCCAAGAGTATTGACTGTGGATCTGAACAAGATGAAATTACTAACAATCTCAATTGTTTCTCCAACTATTTTGATACTGCCAATTGGCCCAGAGGTGAGAATCAGTCTTTCTTTTCTTGATGTTGAGAAGTAACTTATATTGAAGGATGCAGTCCTTGACCCTCTGCAGCAAATGTTTCAAGTCCTCCTCAGTTTTTGCGAGGAAGGTTATATTGTCTACATAATGCATGTTGTTGATGAGTCCTTCTCCAATCCTGACATTGTATTCTTCATCATAACTTCCAGGCTCTGGAATGATCTGTTCCACATACAGTTTGAAAAAGTATGGAGAAAGGATACATCATTGATAAACCCTTTTCTTGATTTTAGCCATGCAGTATTCTCTTGCTTTGCTTTTACAACAGCTTCCTAGCCTAGGTACAGGTTTCACATGAGCACAATCAAATGTTCTGGGACTTCCATTCTTCTCAATGTTAGCCACAGTTTTCTGTGATCACATAGTTAAATGTGTATGTATAGTCAATAAAACACAAATAGACATCCTTCTGGTACTATCGGCTTTCAGCCAAGATCCACCTGACATGGAAGTGATCTCTTCAGTGCCACGGTCTCTTCTAACCTCTGCTTGAATTTCTTGCAGTTCCCTATCAATGTGCTTTTGGATAATCTGCAGTAAGATTTTGCTTGCATTTGTGTTGTTTGATAATTTTCACACTTTGTTGGATCACCTTTTTTTGGAATGGAAATAATTACTAATCTCTTTAAGTCAGTTTAGTCAGATAGCTGTCCTCCAGATTTCTTGGCAGAACCTTGTGAGTACATCCTATGTCAATTGGTAACCCATCAGTTTCTGGTGGCTTTTTTCTCCCCCCAGTTTATTTCAGAACAGCTTAAACTTCTTTTATTACCATTGGTTCTTGATCGTATGCTTCTTCATTAAATTGTCCTGTGTCATCCAATTCTTTTTGGTACAGTGACTCTGTATTCCTTCCATCTCCTTTTGATGCTTCCTGGGTCATTATATACTCTTCCCTTAGCATCTTGTAAGTATTGCAACTCTAGGCTTGAATTTGTTCTTTGGTTCCTTTAGCTTGAGAAATGCTGAGCAAGTACTTCCCTTTTGATTTTCTGACTCCACCTCTGTACATTTCACTATAATACTTTTCTTTGTCTTCCCAAGCTGCCCTTTGAAATCTTTAACTCTTTCAATTCTTTAACTTCCTGATTTCTTGTTTTCTCTTCTCTGTGTTCTAGTGCAATATTCAGAGTCTCTTTTGACATTCATCTCAGTCTTTTCTTCCTCCTCGTAATGACCTTTTGCATTTTTCATAGATGATATTCTTCATATCTTCCCATAGCTCATCTGGTCTTCTTTCATCCGTGTTCAAGGACTCAAACCTGTTCTTGAGATGGTTTTTAAATTCAAATGGGGTAGACTCAAGATCATATTTTGGTTTTTGTGGATGTGTTTTAATTTTCTTTAGCTTCAGCTTGAACTTTCACATTAGTAGCTGAGGGTCTGTTGCACAGTCAGCACATAGCCTAGCTTTCACAGCTGATATTCTCCAAAGATTCTTTCCACAGTTGTTTCATTCCTGTGTAGTCCATCAGGTGAGATTCATGTGTATAGTCGCTGTTTTTGTTTTTTATAATATTTGCAATGAATAGATCATTGACTGTACAAACTTCTATCATTGCATCTCCAGCTTCATTTCTGTCACCAAGTCTGTATTTTCTGACTACTGATTCTTCTTTGTTCCCAATTTTTGCATTCCAGTCACTAATTATTATTAATAAATCTTGGTTGTATGTTTGATCAATTTCAGACTGAAAAAGTTGATAGCAATCTATTTCCCCTTTTTTACTTTAGTGCTGGTGCATATATTTGAACTACAGTGGTATTTACAGGACTTCCTTATAGGTATATGGATAGATAGTATCCTGTCACTGACAACATTGTATTTCAAGTTGGATCTCAAAATGATATTTTTTACTATGAATGTGACCCCACTTATCCCCACTTTTTCATTCCAGGCATAGTAGATCATGTGATTGATTGTTTAATTCAAAATGGCCCATGCCAATCCCTCTCAGCGGGCTAGTGCTGAGTATATCAATATCTATGATTTATTATTTCTTTTTTTAAAACAGTGGTTTAGATGTGTCTAAACTACTGCAATTCATAAAACTTTTTCATAACCTGGAGTGAAAGGTTAAAGTAAAGGGACTAGGTCTTTTCCTCAAGAATAAGAGGACATGGAAAACATTTTACCAGTAACATTTCAAGGGCTTCTACTCCTCTATTTTTGTTTGTAGTTATCAACATACTCAAAGCTGGAAAAGTTTCATGAAAGAGATGTTGTGCAGGCACCTAACAGGAAAAAAAACAAAACAAGAGCTACCCCTCTGAGTTGAAAGAGGATAGTCACTGCTGAGAAAGCATTGGGTTTGTTATTAAATCTCCCTGATGATCGTTTCCCAGTCTGTAAAATGAGGGTGTAATGCAATCCTTGTTAAGATTAAACAAGTCAATGTGAAATTCATAGCACTGTTTCTCACTAGTGCATAACTTCCTTTCCAGCTGCTTCCTTGCTGGACACAGATCAAACTCACACTTGGGAACTAAGCAGTGTCATATTTCCCTAGCGCTAAATCTTTATACTCCATTAAAATAGAAAGTGTTAAAATATATTTGATGTACAGATTTTGAGGCAATCTGGGGAAAAGTGTACTTCAGCCCACCAGTTTCCTTTAGACAAATTTTTTATAGTCCCTGACGCAGCTTTCTAAAAGCATTTCTCTTCTGAGGCGACGATCCCTAACTCCTTATTTTTCCTACCCAATCTTAAGTGTTCCCCAGACCCGGAAGCCTCATGGATCCCACTTGCCCCTGCCTTTATTCTGTGCCAACCCTACAGCACTTGGTCAGTTAACTCATTATTCCCATAATGCAGGCCGATGCCCCTATCAGACTTTATTGTGTGTGCCCTCAAGTCGAAACGGATCCATAAGTGGACAGCCCCCACCCCGCCACCCTGAGGTTTTACAGAGGCAGTTACATCTCACAGGTCATTGCCCATCCTTCTACCAGGAGCAGCTGGTGGATTTGAACAGCAAATTTTTGGACTTGCAGCGCAGCTTCTCACCACAAGGCTACCAGTTTTTCTAAAATGTTCGTCTCTCTCACATCACATCTCCTGATCCGTGACACAGAAGGTCTCAAGTAAATAAACTGCAACAAATTTTCCCCGAAATTTGTACAGCAGATTGATGCTGAACTCAACAACTGTGAACTGTTCAATCCGAGAGGGCAAAAAAATGGAATTAGCTATTGTGTTAGGCATTTTGGTGTTGTTCTAAGTCCTAGACAGCCAATTATTCTTTCCGCAAACAACTGACAAATGCCAAGTATGCGTTCGTCTGGGAAGAGGAGAACCGCAAGTGAACCTCCCGAAGCAATCGCCTCCCAAGCGGGCCCACACCGGCCTGGGTTCCAGTGGTTCCCACGTGGGTGATCGCCTTTCCCATCCCCAGCGCTTGGGGAGGGGCGGGTAGGCCAGCCCCTCGGCCCATCCGATTGGCCAAGACTCGAATTCCAGGCGCGTGGGCGGAGCCGACTGTAGGGGGCCAGTCCGCTAAGACCGCGCCTACAGGGGCGTGACTTGCATGATGAAGGAGGCGGGTCGTGGGTGGAGGGAGCTTCTTCCGGGTGAGCTGCCCCGCCCCATGTGCGCTCTGGGATCTAGAGCTGGTGGCGGCGGCGGCGTGAGCTGCGGCGGGTCGGGATCCCTTAAGGAGTCAGGTGAGCTGGAGGAGACTGGGGAGGGCACTGGGCGAGATGGCGCACTTGGCGGATGGCCTCGGGACGAGGCGGAGGCTGCTCCAGCAAGAGCTCGATGCCCTCTATCGTGCCCAGCACCTAAAAGGCGGGCAGTGCATCAAGATAGAGCCCACATGGGACCTCAGTGTAATACGGTCTTCAAGATAGCTCTGCTTTAGCGGGAACTGGGAGCTCTGCGTGCCTTAGTGCTTGGAGGCCTGGATCTGGACTCGACATCTATCCTCTAGGATCCCATCACTGGGAGACCCCTGCAGCAGTCTCTGTCAATGCTGAGCTGTAGTGGCTCCGAGGATAAGGGATAGCGGAGAGAGTTGGAAAACAATAACATGCTTTGTGCTAGTCCTGAAAGTGCGCTACTGCATTGGCCCAGTTCTTACAACAACCCATTGAGGTCCGTTTAAGTCCCCTTTTACTAGATAAGGAAAACTGACCGCTACTGACAATGCAGCATGAACTCACTTCTGTCTCGCCCTGCTGCCTGCACTTGCAAAGTTTAGAGACAGTTCCATTTCTCCCTCCCCATCCTCTACCCCTGATCACCCAGAACTCTTCACTATCCCAGTATTGGACACTGCTCACCAGCAGTAGTAAGCAATTTTGGGGATCCATCCTTAAAATATTAAGGGGACAATGGCAGATAGTATTTATTACTGGAGACCCGCATTTTAAACCCAGATCTGTCACTGCTACATTTAAAAAAAAAAAGAGATTATTTTATCTATGACAAAAAATTGCTATTTCAACATTCTTACATGTCTAATTCAACATTAGTTCTGCTCATAATGTTATGCAACCATCCCCACTACTGTATGATCTTGAGCCAGTGTCTACCCTTCTCTGAGCCCAGTTTGACCACCATGCCAATGAGAGACCAGCAAGCTTTAAGGACCTTCTTTGGCACAGTGTTCTAGGAGTCAGAGGAATGGGTAAATTCTTTTGTAAGACCTAGATCTTATTCTCTTTAATCCTTTTAATCCTTTAATTCACCTTTATTGTTAGATGCATCTAACACCAGCCCAGCATAGGTATTCAGGAAGTGCAAATTGTGTGAACAAGCAAACACTTTGTTGTGTTGCTTTCCAGAACTGGCCATAGCTGCTATCCTGGGTTTCTCTGGACCTTTTAATTTGTCAGCACTGGTCACCTTCTGCCCAGCTGGCCCTACTCACTGATTGCCTCCTCCCCTGCTAGTGGCAGAGCCTGCCTGAGCTGGCAGCAGTTCCCAGTCCTCATGCCAAGGCCTCTGGAATCCTTAGCAGATCATAACACAAAGATTCAGTCCTTGAAGCTCTTCTTCAGCCCCTCCTGGAAGCAGCTCTCAGGGCACAATGTAGGTAATTTAGCTCAGTGGCCTAGTTGTGCTGCCAACCCAATGGCAGACAATTCTAATCCACCAGCTACTCCACTTGAGAAGGGTGGGCAGTCTCTTCCCCTGTGATTTACAACCTCCAAAAACCTGCTGGAGGGTGAGCTGTCACTCAACAGTAGTAAGTTTTAGAGTCCACTTGGGAGTGTTACTTTCTAAGGAAGGAAATAAGCTTCGCATCCATTCTGAAAAGCTCCACTTTTGACTGCCTGAGACACGAGTACCTGGTTCACCCTTCTACTCTAGCTTCGAGACACGAGTACCTGGTTCACCCTTCTACTCTAGCTTCGGGCTGGTAATTGTTTCTCCTCCATAGCTCTAAGTTACTGGATGGCATGGATGCTACCTCAGATAAACTGGAAAACTCTGGCCTCCATAGGTTTGAGTAGAAGTCGTCCCTGCTGGGTGTGGTTCGGGAGGCACAACTGTGTGCTGGCAAGTCAGAAAGTGTAGTTCCACCCTACTCTAGTCCCATTAATGATAAAAATAGTCACCGTTTTACTGTGTGTAATGGGTGCAAGGCGCACGTACCTCATCATTATCTCTAAATCTTTTCTTGCAAGGTTGATAGTATCATGCTCATATATAGCATACACAACGGAGCCAGAAAACTCAAAAGCCTTGCCTGTAATCACACAGCTGATCACAGACCATAACCTGGGTCTGTCATCCCTGAAACACGAGTTCTTTCTGCACCAACCCACACTGCCTTCCAGCTAAGCTCATCTGTGCTGGGTGATGAGCCCCATGCCGAGCCCCATGGGTACTTGGCTGCTTGCTTTTGTTGTTAGTGTAGATTTAAGGAGTGGTTCGCAGACTCCCTTGATTTGGGAGTAGCGCCCTTCCACCCTGCGGAGGTCTCCCAAATGTGAAAAGAGTTTTCGCAAAGCAAAATCCCAGCCTGAATCTGGCTGTGCAAACTGACATGACTCTGGCTTAGCAGGCATTTTTCTACTTCACAGATTCATGTTAACAAGCTACTGGGTGATGACTCATAGGGAGGGGACAGGTCACTGGACACAATGTCAGGAGACCCAGGATCAAGTCCTGGCTGTGGACTGTGTACCTGACTCACTGTATGATTGCACGCAAGTCCTGTCCCTTCTGACACTCCATTTTTTTTACATTAAAAAGTAGAAGATTAAAAAGGATTAGTAACCATTCAACATTTTTTTTTCAGCACTAGTGCCTGTTTCTCAACTCTTATCTCCCTGTGACTTATAAAAAAACAGGTGAACATGAAAGTGCCCTGCTCAGGCCTGAAGCTCACCACCCTCATGTTCCAGCACACCCCTATCTCCTCTATTATAAGAGTGACATGCTCCCACTGCCTCTTGTTTCTGATAAGCAGAGGCCCTTCCTCCTTCAGCCTCCTAAAGTAGATAGGAGTGGAATGCGGCTTTGAATTCCAGAAGCCATGTTGTTCCTAAGGAACTCCGGTGGAGGAGTAGTAAGGAGTTAGGCTGTCAGTCCAAAGGCAGGCAGTTTGAATCTGCCAGCTGTTCCTCTGGAGAAAGATGAGCACTCTCAGGTGGGATTTACAGCCTCTGAAAATCCCCCAGAGTGTCAGCTGGGAGTGAGTACAGACTACAGTAATTAAACAACAGTAGTAAAAACCACCCACCACATACATCATTTGCACTTAGTATATTTTTCTGTAGTTCCTTCTTTCCAGCCCAATCAAGTGTTTATAAAGGCAACAAGCCAGTTCAAATTCCAACTGTGTGACCTTGGGCAAGTGATTTAACACTCTGAGCTGGCTGAACTCCTGGCAGCCCAGAGAGCAAAATCCTGCACCAAATGGGAAATCAGACCTTTAATCTACTGAGTAATTGCTTATTTGGGGAATGAGGCTTAGTGGTATGATGACATCTTTGGGGAGTCCTGGCCTGATGTGTCTGTCAGGTGGTGAGGGTAGTTCAGGAGGAGGTGACAGGGCGGGTCCCTGTGTGTATGAGCACGCGCATGTGTGTGTGGCTCTTGATAACTTCAACCCCACCAAGGAGGAAGACCTGATAAAGTGCCCCATCACGCCATCCCCGCTTGTAGTGAGGGAGCTGAAGGGGCCTGGGAGGCTGTGGAGAAAGGGGGCCTCAGTGAAGAAAAGGATTCTCCTGCCTGAGAGTGCACACACCAGGATCCTAACCCTGCTCTGTTAGCCTCTAACTTGCTGTGCGACCTTGGGTAAGTGCCTCTCAGCTCCCACATTGGCTCACTCTTTTTCTCCCCCTCCCACTTGGTTACTCCCCAGACATTTCCCAAAGGAAGTTTTCAAAACGAAGCTCTCCCGCTTCTTCTCAGTCCAGTTCCCCACCACCTCTTCCTGCCCTGTGTCTGTCCACATCCGCCCCACTATTTCTTCTTGGCTGTCCTCCACCTTAAGCTGACCTTTTTGTGCTCGTCTGATCTCCAAGCCTCCTTGCTCCTCTGCTTCCCGGCTGCTGTTCTCAGGCTGCAGAATATATCTTCCTGACAACATCTCTGGCCAGACTTCCTGCCCTCTGTTCAGAAATCTTCCTCAGTCTGCATTCTCTGGGGTCCTCACCAGCCCTGGCCACGTCTCCTCCTATCTGCTCCTTCCCTTCTTCACATGCACACATGGCTTCTGACTGCCCCTAGAACAGTCCATGGCTAAGTACTCCTTCTAACCCAGGTTGCCACTTGCTTCCCTTCCTGAGGAAATGCTCTCCGCTTTCCTCTCATCCTGCAGAACTGAGTTCATGCCCTCATCTTCTTCCCGGAAGCTTCTTGTGTCCATCTAACCCATGTTCTAATACTCCTCTTTCATTTATGATCAGGGCCCTCCTCTCGGAAATGCATACAGTAAGTTCTATCCCCCAGGACTGTTGTGTGAACTTCAGACCCAGTGTGGCCTGGCACACTCACTAAGTTGGTTCTCAAAAAACGGCATCAGTGCCCCAACTTCCTTCTGGACTAGGTTACTTATTGGGCGGTCAGGGCTTGTGTTTCCTTGTACATCGTGTAACTAAGTACTTGCTGTGTGCCAGACCCAGGGCAGAGTGCCATGGGGGAGGCAAAGAAAAAGAAGAGTGGACCCTGCCCTGCATGAGCTCTTTCGACTGGGACTAGATAAATCTACAAAGAACTGTTGCAGAAGAGCTTGTGATCTTGGCAGGAAGAGAAGCTTAGGATGGGAGAGGGGAGGGGGGCATCTTGTGAAGAACTGACAGGGTTTGGACATGTGGAGAATGAAAGAGCAAGAACCTTCTAGGTACAGGGAACAGGACAGAACAAAGCCCGGGGGGAGTGTATGTATGTGTTTCTATGTGTCTCTGTGTCTCTGTGTGCATATCTGTTGATATTATCCTGTCATCTTACTGTGTGTCATGCCTGATACAAAGTCCATGTACCATAGTGTCCGCTATGCTGTTCTCTGGAAGTAGATTTACAAGAGAGATTTCTTTCTGCTTATCTGTAACTTTCTAAAATTTCTGCCATCGATACAGCCTTTCTCATGGAATAGACTATGTTTAAATGTGGACCCAATCAATGCTTCTCAGACTGAGAGAGGAAACTGGTTCTTGCTTCCCCCCACCCCAGTTATAGCCAGATTCTTTGATAGACTATGATGGAAATAAATTAATAGAAAAATAGTATTTATTTTTGAAAGTAGCCATACAAAATAAAAGCCCAGTTTTTCTAGTGTTAGTTAATAGATGTAAAGTTGTTTTAGAGGTGATTTTGTTGTTGTTGTTGTTTTTGTTGTTGATTTGTCCAAAAGGCTTACATTCATTTTCCTACACAGCAGGAGGGCTTGGTGGACCACACTCTGAGTAGCACTGGCCTGTGGAACAGCGGAGAGTTTGGGTGAGGGAGGTGTGGCCAGCTCCTGGAGCCAGGGACTATGTCTTATGTACCTCCTTGTTATTCCACAGGGCTCAGCACACTGCGGACACCTTAGGAGTCCTTGAGTCTGGCTGTTCCCCCACTGAGGCCACACCATGCAACCCCAGTCTGTCCTGCACAGTGGCTACTTCCACCCTCTGCTTCGGGCCTGGCAGACAGCCACCACCACCCTCAACGCCTCCAACCTCATCTATCCTATCTTTGTCACGTGAGTTCCTGAGAATGGGCCAAGCCTCAGGTCCATCAGGGTGGGGCAGGTGTCAGTATTGTTGGCGGGTATGGTGGGCTGTCAGCTTGGAACGCAGATGACCCTTCTACTGGAAATGACCAACTGTGTTAAGGACAGTCTTAGGAGCAAAATAAACTTTGGAAAGAGTGAAATGTTTCTCATGCTGGTAAGGGAGCACTGTTGGTCTAGGGGTAAGAATCTGCACTGCCGCCTAAAAAACAGACAGTTCTAATCCCCTAGCTAGTCCAAGGGAGAAAGACTGGCAGTCTCCTCATGCAGTTTACAGCCTCTACAAACCTGCTGGAGAGTTAACTATGAGTCACAACACCAACTCATGTTAGTAAATGAGAATAGCTCTTTCCTGCCTTCCTGAGCTTCTGCATCTTAAGAGATAAGGTGCTTTGCTCATTGCAAAATGCTTGTACATACAAGAGATGGCCATTATGATTATTAATAATCATAACAGCTGACATTTATTGAGTGCTTACTTGTATACCCCAAGAAAGGTGATCCAACAGAATGTAGAAACTATTGAACAATATTGATATCACATGCAAGCAAAATACTGTTGAAGATCATTAAAAAAATGGCTGAAACAGTATATAGATAGGGAACTGCCAGGAGTTCAAGCAGGATTTAAAAGACACTGTGGCACTAGGGATCTCATTGCTGATGTCAGATGCTGGCTGAAAATAAAGAATACCAGAAAAATGTTTGTTTGTGGTTTATTGGCTATTCAGAGGCATTTGATTATGTGAATCATAACAAGTGTGGTTGACATTGAGGAGAATGGGAATCCTAGAGTACTTGATTGTACTTATCCAGAACCTATACCTGAACCAGGAGGCTATTGTGCAAATGGAGCAGGGGAACACTGAATGGTGTGGAATTGGGAAGGGAATGCACCAGGGTTGTATTCTCTCTCCATACCTGTTCAGTCTGTATACTGAGCAGATTATCTGAGAAGCCTGACTCTGTGAGGAGGAGTGTGGCATCAGGTTTGGAGATAGACTCATCAGTAACCTGCGTTATGCAAGTGACAAAAAACCTTGCTTGCTGAAAGTGAGTAGGACTTGAAGCACTTGTTGCAGGAAATCAAGGAATGCAGCCTTCAGTATGGATTACATCTCAATGTCAGGAAAATAAAAATTCATCGGCAGCATCATGATGGATGGAGAGGGGATTGAAACTGTCACTTCATCTTTTTTGGATACACAATTAACACCCTTCATACTAGCAGTCAAGAAATAAGGAGATGTATTGAACTGGGAAAGTTGTCCATTAGGGACCTCTCCAGATTATTTGAGGAGTAATAATGTCAGTTTGAGGACTAAGGTGCATCTGATTCAGGCCATAGTCTTTCCAATTACTTGCTATGCAACTGAGAGCTGGACCGTGAATAAGGATGACAGAAAAAGAATTGATACCTTTGAGCTGTGGTTGGAGAGAGCACTGAACATCCCATGGAGGGCCAAGAAAACAAACAGGTATGTCTTGGAGAGGGTGCAGCTAGAGTGCTCCTTGGAGGTAAGAATGATGAAGCTTCACCTCACATTCTTTGCACATGTTGCTAGCAGGGTCTAATCCATGGAGAAGGACATGATGCTGGGAAGGGTGGAGGGTTGGAGATGGAGAGGAAGACCCGCAACCAGGTGGACTGATACATTGACTTCTGCAATGGGCTTTTGTATGTCAGGAAGTGTGAGGATTGCACAGGACAAACCAGGGTTTAGATGTTTTGTTCATAGGGTCTCTATGAGTCGTGCTCGACTTGACAGCACCTAACAACACCACCTGCAGCTTGTGTTCCAGGCACTATGCTAAACATTTACACATTTCATCTCATTCAGCCTTGAAAAAATTCAGAAGTAGGTCTCATTTTTATCTGTCCTATGAAGGCAGGAATTTTGTCTTTGTTCACTGAACAATGCCTGGCATATACCAAGTGCTCAATAAATACTGAATGAATGAGTCCACCTAGGATACAGAAGAATGATCTGAGATTTAATTTGGCCAACCCCATCCAATCACTAAATTACAAAGCTGAACTTAAAAGAAAGGGTTATCAGTCAAGTTCTAAACCATTTGCCTTTCTCCTTTGACTATTCTGTTAGTGTACCTGCCCTTGTGGGTACTGTTAGTCTTGTCCCTGTTATTATTTCAGGCCCGGGGCTTGGCTAGGCGGGGGACCAGACACTGGGTCCTGTTCTCCCACCATCTCCCCTTCTTTATTCCTTCCCTCTCCTCATTCATTCTCACCAGTCACCTCCTCACTCATGGATCCTTCCCACAGCTACCAGTCAATAGCCCACACCTTCTCTTACAGGGATGTTCCTGATGACGTGCAGCCAATCGCCAGCCTCCCAGGAGTGGCCAGGTGAGAGATGTGATGAGGAGCGAATAGGGATGGATAATGGAGGTAGAAGTTTCACGAGTGGAGGTAGGAGAGAGAGCCTTACAAAATAGCAAGCTCCTAGTCATGAAATGCATCAGAGCAAAGACCAGATGCCGGATGGATTAGGTTGTTGCAGAGGGCTCTGGCCTTCAGATGGAAGTTCAACAAGAGAGCCTCGCATAGTTGAATACCACAGCTCTGTTACTTGGGCATGATTTCTCCACCTGTTTATTGGGTGTGTTCCATTCCATCCTCTCCCTGAAGTGTGGCAGTAGGACTTGAATCCTTATGGTGCTGTGTGCAACTTGGCTCCTACAAGGCATGATGCTGGGAGTGAGGGAGACCCCCGCCTGGGACCTGTCACATTTCATCGTATCTACCCAGGTATGGTGTGAACCGGCTCGAAGAGATGCTGAAGCCCCTAGTGGAGGAGGGCCTGCGCTGCGTCTTGATCTTTGGCGTCCCCAGCAAAGTTCCCAAGGTAGAGAATCAGAAAAAGGGTTGAGAAGGGAAGGGAGAGGAGAATGGGTGAAGGTGAGCTGAGCTTCCACACGACCAGATCCTAGCTCAAGCCCTCTGTTGGTACTGGGGTCACTGATGAACAGTCAGTCTCTACCCTCAGACTGTACCCATGAAGAGTCACCCCGAATGGCAAATTGAGCTCCCTGTGTGGGCCTCTGCTGCTTCTCTGTAAAATGGGGACAGCCTGGTCTGTGCTTCCCTATCCAGGGGCATAATGGTGATAATAGAAAGGGCTGGGCAGCACTCTGGTGGCCGGGTGTCACGTCTTCCTATAGCACACACAGTACTCTGTCCTTCCTCTTCCCCTAGGATGAGCGGGGCTCTGCAGCTGATTCCGAGGACTCTCCAGCCATCGAGGCAACCCGCCTGTTGCGGAAGACCTTCCCCAGTCTCCTGGTGGCCTGTGATGTCTGTTTATGCCCCTATACCTCCCATGGTCACTGTGGTGAGCTTAGTCCTCTGCCAGCCCTGTTGCCACCTGCATCCCAACTGTCACTTCTCTCTCGGGGTAGGTTAGTCCAGAGCCCAAAGTGGTACCCAAAACCCAGCCGTCTATCCCACAGGGCTCCTGAGTGAGAACGGAGCATTCCAGGCAGAGGAGAGCCGCCAGCGACTGGCAGAGGTGGCACTGGCCTATGCGAAGGCAGGTGAGTGAGCTCACCATTAGGGAGAGGCAGAGTAAACAGGAGGGTCCCAGATGTGTGAAGTCTACCCTCTGCCCCTAGGATGTCAAGTGGTGGCCCCGTCAGACATGATGGATGGACGCGTGGAAGCCATCAAGGAGGCCCTGCTGGCTCATGGACTTGGCAACAGGGTAGGGATCAGGGATTGCAGACCATGCCCAGGAGGGCAACAGGGAGGTGAGGAGAGAACCTGAGCAGCCCTGCTCACTGTAGTCGCCAAGAATCACAGAACTGAAGACAGTGCCAGGTGACACCTTTGGAATCTGCCTCAACCTGTACCTCAAATGAGGAAATCAAGGCCCAGCCCGGTGCTGCGGGTCTGGGACTAGAACATGGGCCCCCTTCTCCCCAGTCTAGGCCCTCTCTGTCTGTCACATCACCCTGAGGCATCTAGAAAGGACTAGCTGAGCCCAGGCCCATTGTTTCCTGCAGGTGTCAGTGATGAGCTACAGTGCCAAGTTCGCTTCCTGTTTCTATGGCCCTTTCCGGTAAGTGGGGACAGTTGAGGTCTGCCATTCAATCCCTGGGCCTTTAGCCCACAGCTGGAGCCCAGCTTGATGACTCTGCTTCCCAGGGATGCAGCTCAGTCAAGCCCAACTTTTGGAGATCGCCGCTGCTACCAGCTGCCCCCTGGAGCGCGCGGCCTGGCCCTCCGAGCAGTGGTGAGTGACCAGAGCTTGAACCCCGCCAGCCTTTCCTGCTCCCCACTTCCCGCCACGCCTTGGCCCTGCTCACACCCTACCCTCATCCCTTAGGACCGGGATGTACGGGAAGGCGCTGACATGCTCATGGTGAAGCCAGGACTGCCCTACCTGGACATTGTGCGGGAGGTAAAGGAGAAGGTGAGCACACAGCTAAGGTGGGAGAGGAGGGTTTTTCCTCACAGACTCCTCCACCTTAGACTAAGAGTCTCTGAGTTAGGAGGGTTCTGCCCCTGAGGGGGGATTTTCTCCTCCCCATTTCTGCTCAGCCATCACCAGTGTCTTAGGGCACAGGATAGTAAAGATGAGGAAGGAAGGACACTCGGAGAGGCACCTCCAGCCTCCACTGCAACTTTGTCTGCCTCTCCGCAGCACCCAGAGCTCCCCCTCGCTGTATACCACGTCTCTGGAGAGTTTGCCATGCTGTGGCATGGAGCCCAGGCTGGGGCATTCAACCTCAAGGCTGCCGTGCTAGAGGTCATGACTGCTTTCCGAAGAGCAGGTGAGCACATGTTGGGGGGTGGTTTTGACCTAAGGTGCTTCATCCAGGTAAAGTCACAAGGTAGCCAAGAAATACGAGTGATTAAACACAATCTGAGAAGGGAACTGCAGAATGGAGCATGGAAGGGTGGAGAAAGCAGTGCTCTCCACCACTGACACCTTGGACAAGCCACTTCTGTGACCTGGTGGATGCTAGTCAGGAGGATTGTTGTTCTGTGCCTTCAAGTCACCTGCGACCCATAGCGACCCTATGTTCAATAGCTCTGAAGCCTGCCCTGTCCTGAGCCAGTCTCACTGATTATGACATACCAACAACCCCTGTTACCCCAGTTACTGTGTCATTCATCTCATCCGGGATCTTCCTTTCCTGTGTCCTTCTACCCTTCCATGATGTCCTTCTGCAAGGACTGGTCCCTAATGGCCACATGCCCAAATTATGTAAGATGGAGCTTCAAAATCCTAGCCTCCAAGGAGAAACTTGGTTTCACCCTCTCCAAGATAGACCTGTTTGTTCTCTTGGCTGTCCATAGTATATTCAATACTCTTCTCCAGCACCACAACTCAAAGCATCAGTTCTTCTTCTGTCCTCCTTAGTCATTGCCCAGCTCTCTGATGCATAGCAAATAATACTGAAGACCATGACCCGGATCAGGTGCACCTTCGTCTGTCGACTGACATTATCTCTCTTTAGAACTTTGGAGAGGTCCCTGGCAGCAGATGTTCCCCAATGCATTTTTTTTTAATTTCCTAACTGCTGGTGCCAAGAGTGTTGATTGTGGAGCTGAACAAGCTGAAACTGTTAACAACCTCAATAATGTGTGTAACTGACACATACTGATCAGAGGGAGCTGATTTTGTTAGTGTCCACACCAGTGTGAGAAGGGCACTTTACCACTTGTCTGTTTTCTGCACCATGCGTGGGCAAACTGAGTCCCACAAAGAATAAGTTACTTTCCAGGATCACACAACATAGAGAGCTAGAACTGACTGGAGCTGGGCTTGAAGCTGCGCCATGACACTCCTAGGCTGTGCCTCTGCTGGTGGGCAGAGGCCCTTCTCCCACCCATTCACCTCTATTCTCATTCCCTGTTTTTCTCTCCCACTACAGGTGCCGACATCATCATCACCTACTACACCCCTCAGCTATTGCAGTGGCTGAAGGAGGAGTGAGGAACTCTTGCTATTGCAAGATCCAAGAACTAGAATTTAGGAGAACCTGGGGCCTTGGAAAAGTGAAATCCAAAGTAAATGTCTTTAGAACCGTGTCCCTTTGCCCTCTTCCCAAGCACATGCCGATGGGTTCTGTGAGAGACTACATCTTTCCACTGCAGCCACATTCTCACAATTCCTCCACCCTCCCAGGCCTGCCAAGGCCCACCTGCTAACCCAGCTCTGACCTCTAGTGTGCCTTCAGCTTCAGAGCAGCCAGGAGTTATGGGTGTAGGTTTGGGAGGCCTGAGAGAGGCTCAGGGGCCTTAAAGACGAAAAGAGCAAATGGACCCTAAGAAGGACTTCAAAACCCCAAGGCCTGAGGCTGCAGTGCTGGGTACCAGGACTGAGATGTGGCTTGACATCCTCTTTCTGCCCGAAGATGTTTCTGACACAAGCTGCCTGTGATTGCCTTTTCTTCTCTCTGAGCCATAAACCTGGAAAGGAATTACTTGTTAACAAGGAGAAAGGTTGCCTTGGGATCCAAATTCAAAAGCAGAGAGATTTCCTAGTTCTTGGAGATGCTACTACCAAAAAATAATGGCTTTTGTGAGCGATCTGTTGAGAACCTACACTGGATGCTGGTGACACCGTGGGGCAGACTTCAGCTTATTTCTCCTCATGGAGTTTATAAAGGAGAGGGCGAATTGTACAATAGCAAGAAAACAAATCAAATAAAGCACTTACAAATCACAATAAGTGCCTTAAAGTGATCAAGTTGAAATAGAAATTAGTGGAAGAGGCTTTCTCTTGAAAGGGTAATGAGAGTCGTCCTGGATGCTGAGACCCATGAGGGACAAGGGAGGGTTGATGCAGAGAATGGGGAGAGGTGCAGTGGGAGCCCTGGGAAACACAAGCATGAAGACCCCAGTTTGGGGGAGCTTTGTGGGTGAAAGCATCCTTGGGAACCACCTTGTGAAGACCGTAGGGCGGTGGAGCTGAGTAGAGCTTTTGGGAATGGAAAGAAGAGGGTGGGTGAGACAAGAATAGAGGTGGTGGTGGTGGTTGTTGTTGTTATTGTTGTTGTTATGTGCCGTCGAGACCCTATGTACAACAGTCTTAAACTCCTCTTTGTCCTGTGCCAATCTCACTGTCTCTGACACTCCCATCCCAATTATACCAGTCACTGAATCAATCCATCTCATAGAGGGCCTTCCTCTCCTGCACTTTCCCTCCACCCTCCCAAGCATGATACCCCTCTCCAGGGACCGGTCCCTCCTCACAACATGTCCAAAGTATGTTAGACGGAGCCTCAGAATCCTTGCCTCCAAGGAGCCACCTGGTTTAACCCTTTCCAGGACAAAT
>NW_006399842.1:13252078-13264870 GCF_000299155.1 Elephantulus edwardii
TCTATGAGGAGAAATGTGGGGTCAAGATTGGTGGACGATTTATCAACAACCTGCGTTAGGCGGATGACACAACCCTGCTTGCTGAAACTGAAGAGAATAGAGGTAGAGGTTTGATATGTAGGTCAAGGTCACACCTTTGGAACCTTGGATTTGGTTTTGGATGTGATGAGATGAGAAGGTAAGGATTTACGTGTATTTCAGTTTTCCCATTTCTGCCATGAGGGAGAGAAGCTGGTTATGGGGCCATTTGAGACCGTGGTAAGCAGTAATGGTGGCATGTTCCAGGGAGATGACAGTGGAGAAGGGAGAAATACATGAACTCAGGATACATTTTGGGGAAATAATTGGACATTTGTACTGATGTTTTACACATGAGATCCTAGATGGTGGGAGGAAGCAAGGATGATTTTGTAAGTTTCTGACTCGAGCAACTACTACATAGATGTTTCAATTTATTTTCCTGAAACTAGCATGCATGTGTGCCCCTCAGGTAAGTTAAGACCCAGCAAAGAAAGGAACTAGTTTGTAGAACCAGAGAACCCCATATATGGAGCTAAGGCAAGTCCAATTAAGTCTTAAAGCAGTGTAATTGATTTTGACATTTAGAATTGTGAGCTCCTGTGGTCAGACCTACTCCTTGTTTTTCTTGGGTGTTCTTCCACAGAACAATGCCAAACTCACCTAAAACACCTAACCGCAGACTACCTAGGGAGGTGGCTAGCTAGCTGCAGGCTGGACTTCATCGTGGGTCCCAGATCACAGATCTGGGACAAGCCATTGGCAGACCTTGGAGCTTAGATCAGAGCTTTTGGTCATCTTAGCTTCTTGGCCACTTTGTCTATAAATTTCAGGCCCCTGATCTCATTTTCTGGTGGAAGTGACAGGCATGGAAGGAAAGTTTCTTCAAGGCCGTCCAGACTCATCATCTCCAAGCAAGCAGGGAGCCTGGCTCTCTCCTCGGCACAGTTTCTGGGAGGCAGACACTGCACTAGATACAAACAGTGCACAGGAAGCAGGCAACTCTGTAATCAGACCTTCTCGGAGAGCACACGGTGCTTGTGGAAGGGATGAGTTGCTCAGAGGAGAAAAGCAGACATTTGTGCCAATAACACTGGTGGCCCATACTGTCTGTAAAGGTTGGTGAGGTCACAAGGCTGAATCTGATTTGAGGGCTTGGAAAATGCTTCCCTGAGGGAACTGACATTTAAGGAGGAGCTGCTGAAGTAAAATTGCTGCACTGAGAGCAGGAGGGCAAAGACCATGGACCCCTGAGAAGAGTGGAGGAAGAGGGGGCCTGAATGGAATGAAAGTGACTGGGGACAAGCTCTTTTGACAGTACCGTAGCAAAGAGCAAACAGGAAATGGTCGTGGCCAGAACAGTGGTATGGAGGGAGAGGATTTAGGGTGGGTTTTGAAGGTGATTTAGATGTTTCTCCAAGGTAGTTGACGGGTCATTTTCTGAAATGGAGAAACCTTGAAGGTTAAGAGCAGGGGTAGAGTTGAGAGGATATCCTAAATTTAGCTTAGGATGCTTTGCAGTGAGGAAGCTGTCTATGGAGAGGTCATTTTAGATAGGTCTAGAACTCCAGTAGTCCAGGAAAGTGCAGAGCTAGAATTTGAACACATACAATCCACCTCCAAGGCTCCTGCTCTTAATAGATCTGCCATAACATCTCCCAATAAACAACAAAAAAATATCATTAATCCAACATAATGCATTATAGCAGCAATGGGAAGATCAGGAATGTAAATATCACCAGCCATCATGGTCTATGTGAGTGGTGCCTTCTGTCTTCAGGGTTTATTACTGCAGACATAGTGTCTGCTCCAACCCATGTTTTTTGTCTGCTATTGAAGCAAGCATCAGGGATATATACAAGACTGCTAGAAAAGTCCTGGGGTTTGTCTGTTATGTGTTCCACCCTTGGTGGTACTGTTCTGGGGCAGGAAAGACATATCTGTGCTTTTCGCAGTCCATGGGAATATGACGTACTCTTCAACACAACTCAAAAGGCATCAATTTTTCTCCTGTCATCCTTCTTCATTGTCCAGATCTCAGATACATGGCAAATGCAGAAAGATTTTGGCTGTTATCAGGCACACCTTAGTCTTTAAATTGACATCGTTTCTCTTCAGGACTTTGGCAAGACCCTTGACAGCAGACTTTCCCATTGCTGTACATCTCCTGATTGTTGATTGTGGATCCAAGAAAGATGAGATGAGATGGTTCACAATTTCAGTCTTTCCTTCATTTGTCATGATGTTGTAGCCTTAGCTGGCATATTATCATGTCACAGACTGTTCCTGAGAACAGAAGGTCTCCAAGAGACTTGACTTTCTTGTTTCATCCTCAGATATGTCAGTTAAGAGAGGAGCTAATTCCTTTCTTATAAGACTTTACTCAAAGTCATAGAAAGTGGCCAACATGACCCATCATGCTAACTTTTGTGTTATTGAAACACCTCATTCTCTGGACATTCTTGGCTGAAAGCAACAGAAGTGCAGTTCAACAGCAGTAGAGGAAGTGGTTGTTTTCCATAGCTACTTTGTCATAATCACATGTGGTTGTGTGCAAAGTTCAACAGCTTTCCTGAAGGACTCTGTCCCTAGCTAGCTAGCTATCTGTTTGTCGCAGCTTGGTTTTTTCCTCAGGCAAGTTTTTGTCATTTGGCAGCAACATGTGGTTGTTAGGTACTGTGGAATCAGAACCAACTCATAGCTGATCCTCCAGAGAGTTTTTGGAGGCAATAAATCACACTGGAGGAGACTACCCATCTTTCTGCTGTGGTACAGCTAGTGGATTCAAACTGTGCGCCTTAGGGTTAGCAGTGCAACTCCTTATCACTAAGCTGCCAGAGCACCCTATGGCATCAACATAGACGGTCCTTAAGACAATATCCAAAAGAAGGAAATCCTGCCCCATAATTCATCTAACGAATCTCTGGAGGTCTCTGCTCAGGGCACATAACCACCCCTGTAAACTATAGGACCCAGATTGATCAGGTCTGTCTGGTCTGTAGAATTTTATCTTAGAGTTATGTACCAGTGATCTCTTTTGCCTGGAATGCTTTTATGTCCTATCTGTACGGCTTTTTTGTTGTTATTGTTGTTGTTGCTAAGATCTCAGTTTAAATGTGAAGCTTCCTCAAGTAAAGCTGCCCTGATACCTGTCATTCCCCAGCACTTCTTCTATATATGTTGGGATTCAGGTAGTGGGTCTTCATTTAGCAGTAGCCGAAGATGACATTTTATTTCTAACTAGTCTTGGGCTTACATGTGAATTATGGGAGGTGAAGAATCTGGGTTCCTGTCTGCTATCCTCAACTCAATTTTTAAAAAATAATTAGTTTTAATTGTGATTTTAATGACAGTTTACAGAAAAGTTAGATTTTCATTCATTAATTCATTGTTGCACATCTTACTCCCCTCTCCCTCTTCTTCCCCTCCCCCAGTTTACTGGTTTTTTTTTAAATATCCCTTCATCGTTGTACCTCCCCCTCCCACAGTCCTCTTTGCAATGTACTTCTTATTCTGCACTGTTATCTTACATATAATCCCTAATTATGTATTCCTTTTAAACATTTCTTCATCTGTTCCAGTGCAATGTTCACTATCCACTCTTTTCCTATTCTCCCAAACCCCCATATCAGATCTGCTTTATAACAGTGGTGCTATGAAGTATTTGTCCTTTTGTGTCTGAGATATTTCACTCAGCATAATGTCCTGCACGGTCACCCATGTCCTGTTAATGTTCAATGAGTTCATTGTTTTGTCAGTTTTGCGTAGTTTTGCATGAATATACCATAGTTTTTCCTGTACATTCGTTTGTTGTAGGGCTGTTTCTTCTCTTTGCTATTGTAAGTCATGCAGCGATAAACATGGGTGTGCATGTATCTGTTTGGATGGTGGCTATGATATCGTTAGGGTATATTCCCAATAGTGGCATTGCTCAACTCATCATTTCTAATGATCAAAAGGTTGGCCAATTGCCACTATCAGGTCTTCTTCAATCAGCATGAAAGGAAAAGGGGCAAGTAGAGTGTAAGAGCCTCCCTCATAAGGGTGTAACCTAAAAGATGCATATCACTTCTGCTTATGTGCTCTTGACTGAACTTAAATCACTTGGCCACACCAGTTGTTGTTGTTGTTGTTAAGTGCCGAGTCGCAGGCGAATCATAGCGACCCTATGAAGGAGAGTCCTCAATGCTTGGGTGTCTCTCATCCTCTCTCCAGGTTCATAGGGTTTCCGGAGGCAAGCGATTACGGAAGTGGATGCTACTCCTCCTTCCAAACTTGTTTTAATTGGGAACCTCCACCCCACTCTCTGTCCGCATTGGGTAACTAGCCATTAATGCATTTGACACATCACTGTCACAGCGTTCAGCCTCACAGCAACCACAAGTGACCGCTGTACGGCAACTTGTACACCAGGGCTATACGACCTAGAGGAATGTCTGAACAAAAACAATGAAAGACAGGCCCGAGGGCCGCGGATTAAAAGTCACCCACCTTTGGCTTAATAGCATCGCCGTCTGTTCACTGGGCCAGCCGATCTTTACTACTTGCATAAAAGAGGTTGGAAAACAGAGTTCAATAGGGTAACCACGTGTTCAACTTAAACTCAGGGGTTCAGTGACTAAGGAAGATGGAGAGAATGAATATTGGAGCAAATGGTCATCTACAGCATATGGAGCTTCTTTTAATCACAGAAATAGTAGCCAGAATATCAAAGCGAACAAATTGTTAGAGACTATCTAGTTAAACAGGGAGCTTGGTAGCCTAGTGGTAAAAAGCTGTACTTTAATCCCAAAGGCACGTGGTTCCAATCCAGATGCTATTTAGGGCAAAGATAGGTAATCTCCTCCCTTGAAATTTATGGCCTCTGAAAATCTGTTGGAGGGTCACTATGGGTCAGTTCCAACTCAATGGCACACAACAACAACAATATCAAGTTAAACATCCTGATCTTCTAGATAGGGAGAAAGTTGAAGAGAGGACCTGTCTAAAATCACACTGTAAGCTAGTGGCAAAACTAAAGCGGGGATTCATGTCTCCTAATTCTCACCCCAGGCTCAAAACTTATGAACTGCTGATAGTGTGTGTGAGCCCATGAAGGGGGAAGGGTGTGAGGGGTTAGTTTGAGAATTACTTTAGCTGTATATATATATTTTTCACTTCAAATGCATTTCTTCCAGGATATATCCACATGTTATTTGTATAAATAAAAGCAAATGAAAATGTATTTGCATTTCCATTTGAATAAATGAAAATTTATTTGAATGACCAATACATGTATAAAGTTTGACATCATTAACCAGTGGAGAAGTAAAAGGTAAAACCAAAATATGGTACTCCATACTTCTATCAGAATGCCTAAAATTAAAAATACACACAATGCAAAGTGTAAGTGAGAATATGGAGCTGAATTCAAGGCATTCCCAGCATAACTATTTCAGGAAAGTAGCCATATCTTCTAGAGCTGAATATATGCAGACCATACAACTTAGTGATTTCACTTCTAGGTGTTTACTCAACATAAGTATGTATTATATTCACCAAAAAGCATGTCTAAGAATGTTCACAGCAGCATTACTTGTAATAACTAAAGACTAGAATCAACCTAAATGTTCCTTAATAAGTAAAATGTGGTGTAATCAGACAATGGAGTCTTACAGCTGTGAGAATAAATGAGCTACAATTAAACATAGCCACATGGATTAATCTTACCAATAACATCTTAAGCAAATGAAGCAAGATAAAAAGAAGTGCATCTAGTAGTATTCCATTTATATATGATTTAAAAACAAGTAAAACTGCAGTTACTGTTGTGTGCCGTTGAGTCAGAACCACCTTCTGGCAGGTTTTCAGAAACAGTAAATCACATGGGAGATTGCTCGTCCTTCTCCTGCAGAGCAGCTAATGGATTCAAACTGTGCCTTTGGGATTACCTTTTTACCTACAGGCCACGAGAGCTCCCTAAAACTACATACAATTGGGTGTTTTGTTGTTGTTGTTGTTGTTGTTATGTGCCATTGAGTCATCTGTGACTCATACTGACCCTTTGTACAACAACCCTGCTCTATTCCTTGCCAATCTTACTGTCTCTAACATGCCTATCCTCAATATCCCAGTCACTAAATCAATCCATTTCATTGAGGGTTTTCTCCTGTGCTGTCCCTCCACCCTAACAAGCATGACATCCCTCTCCAAGGACTGATCACTCCTTGAAACTTGTCCAAAGTATGTCAGACAGAACTTCAGAATCCTTGCCTCCAAGGAGCAGCCTGGCTTCACCTCCTCCAAGAGGAACTTGTTTGTTCTCCTAGCAGTCCATGGTACATCCTGTGAGGTAAAAAAGCCAGCTGAGAACCAGATGAAGTAAAACAAAGGAATTTATTATCTGCTCTTGGACAAAGTTCTGCAGCCCCAGGCTGTAGGGAGGCAGTGGAGATGGGAAGTCACCCGTGGGAAATCTACAACAAAGATTTTATGTGCAGGGGGGTGGGGACAGGGGAGAGATGAGTTGATCTATTTGGTGGTCAGCTCTCTATATTCGGTGGTCAGCTCTCTGTAGAGGACTCTAATTGGATCCCCTCCACCCGTTTCCATGTAAGGAGCTACTTAGGACCCTTAGGTGGGTGGTGTCATAGCTGACGTTTAGGTAGGATGTGGCCGGTGGTCATGCTCTCTTTTGATTGGCTGTAGCCATCTTAACACCAGGCTGATTGGAATGTCTCCCAAGAGGTGCATCAGTGTGGAATGTTGCCCAGCTTCCAAGTGGCCTTTCATATTCAATACTCTTCTCCAGCACCAAAGCTCAAAAGCATCAACTCTCCTCTTATCCCTAATCTTGTCCAGCTCTCTGGTGCATAAGAAGTAATTACAAAGACCATGGCCTATATCAGGCACACCTTAGTCTCCAGACTGACATCATTTCTTTTCAGTACTTTGGAGAGGTCTCTGACAGCAGACTTTCCCAATACAAATTGTCTTTTAATTTCCTGGCTTCTGGTACCAGAAGAGTTGATTGTAGAGCCACGCAAATTGAAGCTGTTGTTATCTCAATTCCTTCATCATCTATCATGAAACTGCCAATCAGCCCAGTGGTGAGAATCTTCATTTTCTTGATGTTGACATACAATTAAAGATCAAAATAATGTTTACCCTTTAGGGCAGTAAGCAAATGGAAGATTCTGGAAAGTGTTTTAACTGATCTCAGTGTTGATGGTGTAGGTATGATCACTATGGGAAAACTCAAAAGATGTGTACACCTATGCAACCTTTATGTAGGATATATTTCAATTAAAAGTATACTAAAAATGCAACATGGGGGAGCTTGAGCATATTATACTAAGTGAAATATCTCAAACCCAAAAGGATAAATACTGCATAACACTGCTGTTATAAAATAGGACAGACATGGGGGAGGGTTGGGGAGGGAATGGGGAAAGAGTAGATTGAAAAGGAAATTGCATTAGATCAAACTAGAGGGAGAACTGTCTGAAAGGAATATATGATTATGTATGAGAACAATCTGGAGCAGAGGGTACATTGTGGGAAGGGCTGCCTGAAGTGGAGGGAACACAGGAGAAAATGTGCAACTATGAATAAATAAAGCGAAAAAAAGAAATTTTAAAAATAGTTTATTTTCACACATTTTTATTCCTCTAATGTAGTACATATATTTGAATGCAATTCAACATGAAAATACCTTTGTATTATTAGTCAAATTTTTAATTTGGTGTCACCTAAAATGGATATATAAATTAAAAACACAAAATTAGGGGGGAAGCATATACTAAAAGAAAAAAAAGTCAGTTTAAACTGAAAACTTTAAAGAGAGAAACATGACTAATGGTTTACTTAGTATTTTCAGTGTGACAACCTGAAGGAAAAAGCCTTCACAGAACTTCAGTTTTCCAAAGGGGAGCCCAGGTGGTATAATTAGTGTGATGGGCTGGTAACTTTAAGGACAGTGGTTTGTATCTACCAGCTCCCCCCTCAAGGTTTTATAGCCTTGGAAACCCAATAGAGAATCACCACAAATTACAATCAATTGGATGGCAGTGGGTTTTTTGAGGTGTCAGGAACAGTAACATGCCAGATCTCTCCAGATCAGTCCCTAGCTCAAGGCTCAAACAGGGCAGGTCAAAGTATGAAAGTGGCTGACAACTTCTATCATTTGATCTCAGCAGAAAATAGACTCATTGATAGTATCCATTTTTTAACTGGCCGAAGCTTGTTCCAGAGTAGCAGGGACCTTTACTTTTCAGTGACATACAAGGCTGCTTTTGTTGTTGAAATAAAAATTACAGAGAGTGAAAAGCAGGATATAGGAGGTAAAGTTAAATCGGGGCCACAATTTCAGGAGTCACATTCATGGCAACTGTCATGGAAGATGTCCCTCCAGAAGCCATGCAATGCAATGGCCCTAGGCTGAGACTGTTATATGGCATCAGGCAAAACCCTTATCCTCTCAAGAGTCTCAATGTCATCTGAAAAGGACTAGAAAGAGTCCTTCCAAGCTCTCTCCTTTGATCCTGATGTAACCATTACTACATTCTATTTTCATATGGAAAAACTGAGGCTCAATAGGACAAAGTAGCATGCTCTTGAAAAATAAGTTACCCTCGTCCTTAGAAGTCATTTTATCTAGTCTCCCAGTTCACATATGGAAAGGCTAAAGCCGGCAGGGAAGAGGAGTCATAACCAAGGAGTCACAAAGGTCAATTAGGGTAACTGAAAAGTAGAAAGTCACAAATATTCTTGGATTCTGTGATAGGCAAAAAGACCTCTGGTGTCCCAATCACCCTTTCCACCCCCTTTCTGAGAATTGTGCTTGTCACACAAACCAGTTTTGCCAGCTAAGAACCTGGAATCAGGTTCCTCCTTAAAGGCCAAGGCCTGTGACTGTGCGCTTTGTGGCTTCTCAGGCCTGAGCCCAGCGAGAGGACAAGGTAGTTCTGAATGAAGTTAACAGACCAACCCTCAATCAACTACTTTCAATGAAGTAAGACTAGCTTAGCTCCATATTTCAGTCTGTCTATAGATTTTACTCCTGACTTATCTCCTACATATGAGTTAAGTTGGAAAATCTGTCAAATGACTTGTCACGTTTACTAAATTTAAAATAGAAAATGGAAGCACCGATAGTGTAGTCTGGAGGAAGTCATGCTGGTAACCCAAAGGCAGCAGCTCTCCAGTGGTTCAAATCCACTAGCAGCTCTGCAGAAGAACAAATGTCAGTCTCCTCCACATGATTTACAGCCTCTGAAAACCTGGTAAAGGGTCAGCCATGAGTCAGTTACAACTTGACGGCGGTGAGTTGAGTTTTGATAACTTAAAAAGACCTGTCAGTGAAACAATTACAAATCATGCTCTTTACTATTAATGTGAAGGATGAAAAATTTATTTTTCTAAGAACAGAGGCCAGTTCTATGGCAATACAGTAAGTGAGGGCATTATAAAGACAGGCAAGAGAAAAGTTTAGAATACAATGAATATGTCATATTCATCCCACGTGGCACACATCATCTGATCTGATGAAGCAGCTGACTTTTTTTCCCCTTCTATACAATAGTTACTCTACACTTTTTGCCACTTTTTCTTACTGATGTACAGTTCGTCAAGCCTATTTAGGCAATGACCAAGTATTTAAAATGTCTCTTTAATACACATAGGAAAGCATATCCTGTAGGAGTGCAACCTGAAATCATATACTTCAATCCTGGATGCCTTAGAAAATATTACTGATGAAAATAAAATATGGCTGTAGACAAGATACAAAAAAGGAGAGCCCCAATAAAAAGCTGGACACATTTTCAACAAAGCACAAACACTAGAATAAATATTTGCATTGATTGTGTGGAGTACTGTGTTGCATGTTACATTTCTATGTTCACTGGAATAATGTATTTTCATTTGATGATAAGCTTTCCAAACTCTAATATCTCCAAGTTTTAGAAGTAGATTTAAAGACATGCACAGATCACTACAAGTAAATGTTTTTCAATGCAAGTTATTAATAGGCTGTTTAGATAATTTAAGAGAAAAATTCAAACTCCGCAAAACAGATATTGTAAAAAAAATTTTTTTAACCCAGATATTGTCCAATACTGATTATTTAACAGTTTATCATCACAGAAACATTAGAAAGAAACAAGTCAATGACAGAAGCCCTCCAGGAGTACTGAACGTCAGAGATCAGTTTTGTGTAACTACATCCTACATTATCATTGGTACACTTGAATCTTGCATTAAAAGAACAGCAGAAGTGTATAAAGTTATTTCAAATAGATTTTTTCCCTTCTCAAATAATGTAGATATGCTTTATGAAGAATGAATGAAGGCATCTAAGAAACTAGTGCAACGACTAAGGAGCCAAGGTGGTGGTGTGATTAAGCACTCAACTGCTAACCAAAGGATGGGTGGTTCAAACTCCTAGTCAGTCGGCAGAGCCATGTGGCAATCTGCTTTCATAAAAGTTACAGTCTTGGTGCGATTCTACTCTGTCTTATAAGATTGCCAGCAGTCAGAATCGACTCCACAGCAGTGTACCCTGATGGTTCACAGCCAAAACTTTAAAGAGAAGTGTTACTGAGATCTGAGTTTACAGAGACACAAAGGACAAATTTACTTATGTAGGCATGTATGTATGTATGTAGCCAGGAAATTAAAAGGTGCATTGCCATGGGAAAGTCTGCTGTTAGGGACCTCTCCAAAATACTGAAGAGCAATGGTGTCTCTCTGGAGATTAAGGTGCGTCTGATACAGGCCATGGTCTTTGCAATCACTTGTTATGCATCAGAGAGTTGGACAATGACCAAGGAGGACAGAAGGAGAATTGATGCCTTTGAGCTGTGGTGCTGGAGCGCCCCGGCCCGCAGGGATCTTCAACGGTGGCCCTAGGAGGGGAAGAAAGAGAATGGGGGGCAGGAGGCACAAAGCAGGAAGACAAGTCAAGAATCTCTGATCAAGTCTTCATTTTATTGAAAGCATTCACAGTTTATATATAGGAACACAATGGGGGGAGGAGAAGTATACAATGGGGGAGAATAACATGTCGTTTCCAGTAAGCTGAAAGTTATCTGGTGAACAGAAACTTAGCAGAGCGGTCCCAGTAAACTGAAACCTATCCTCCCAGGGTGGGGTAAACCGAAACCTATCCTCCCAGGGAGGGGCAACATGTCCAAACATGTTCTTAGAGAATTACAAAATGGCTTCAGAGAATTACAAAATGGCTTCAGCTAGGTAGAACAAGCGGCTCGGCACCCAGAAGATCCTCCCTTCTTTCAATAATTATTTGAAGACTGCAAAAGTGCAACAGGATTACCTTTGGTGCTCTCTTGTTTGACCAGGTATGAAACCGGAGCCTGTGTTAAGTTGGACACCACACCTACTGATCTTACCCATTATGGGCTAACCCAGCTGCTATGGCAGGGTGCCTGTCTTAGGTTGAAACAGGGGCCGGTGTCCCTTACCCATCTTTGGCTGCTCAGTTTATTAGCCTGTATCATCTAGGATTTTCTTTATTGGTCATTTGCAGTCTTTGATAACGGACTTGTATGGGACGGGAGGCTATGGATTCGACCTGCTGCTTGATAAAGCATGTAAGCCTCTGAACTGCCCAGGGGCCAAAAGAAATAAGCAAAAGAAAGCCTATTAAGGACCTCCAAAAGGAGTGACTGGTCTTTAGCCACGTCCCCTTAACTTTTAGGCCATAATTGATTGATTATACATTCTTTTGCTTTAAATTTTTTGTCACAATATGCACTAACCCAATTAAAAACTTAGCCGTGTGGATTTCTTGTGTTGAAGCTACAGCAGAAGTAGAGACGGCAGCAATCATAGGGATAAGAGAAACGATTTCTACAATAACAAGTCCTACAGCTCTCTTGGTTCTTAATGATAACTTACATAACTCTTAAAATTTGCAAGCATTATTATCATACCAAATATCATTTAACTTTACCAATGTCATAACAAGAGGAGGATTCTTTAGAATAACAACTGAATCATCCTTTGTGACAGAGCTAATATAGTTAGGAATTTTATGGGAACAACTTACATTAAATTTTGGATAATCACCAGTGACTACATTATTACCAATTAATAAGACATATGGTTCAGGACTTTGGCATTTGTGACATTATCTCCCTTACATTTATCTTTTGGTATACAGAAAATATTTATAGATCCCACACTAGCAACGAATTTTCATAATTCAGTTTGAAAATTCTTCATATCAATAGTCCAAATTTCTTCTACTGAGCCTTAGCTTTGATTTTATTTGATGGAGCCCAATCGTACAAATTCAAATCTGCAGTACCATTTTTCTCCAGCTGAGAAGGTGAAGTAAAGGTAGATCTGGAACATATGTCTTTTAAGATTCAGCTTGAATCCTCGTTGTCAGAGTCAGCAATATCACCATCTTTATTTGTGTCAGGCAAGACATCTGAAGCGTGTACCAAACTTTTCAGGAAGGCACTTTGCACTTTCAGAGTTCTGTGGAAAAACACAAACATAGCCTCGACCCCATATTAACACAGGGTCGGGTCTTTTTCATTGCTTTGTTAATGCATCCATCTATTTAATTTCAGTATACCTTTCCTGTATGTTTCACCATTGTCTGTCTGTGGCAGACCTTTTATAGTCATCAGAAATTAAAAATTTAAAATAAATTGTAAGTGAGAAATAGAATTATTTGAATTTAGGGGATATAGTATTCCAACAATTCCCCTTTTTTATTTAAGTAATTTTTGATAGTAGAAAGAGTACATTCTATAATACCTT
>NW_006399842.1:13289723-13292608 GCF_000299155.1 Elephantulus edwardii
CATGGGCAAACATCTTCTAAAAACAAGAAAAATTTCTTTAAATCTTTTTTAGTTACCCTTATACCTCGTGCCTTGAGGGAATCCTTGATACCCTTTTATGAGCAATTCATGTTCATTTAATCCCTGTCCCATAATTTCGCTGCCCTTACCTCCTCTCATGCCTCTCTCACAGGGCGGGTAATCCTGTGGCGGCAGCTCCGTGCCTGTCTCACAGGACGAATAGTCCTGCAGCTGGCAACAGTGCGAGTCTTCACTCGTGGTCGCAGACTCACAGCAACTCAATGGATGGACCGGCCGGTCACTTCTAGCGGGCAGCGTTCATCATCCTTCCCCGTTCCTGGGCCCCACGTTTGGGTGCCAATTATGCCCCGGCCCGCGGGGATCTTCAACGGTGGCCCTAGGAGGGGAAGAAAGAGAATGGGGGGGACAGGAGGCACAAAGCAGGAAGTCAAGAATCTCTGATCAAGTCTTCATTTTATTGGAAGCATTCACAGTTTATATATAGGAACACAATGGGGGAAGGAGAAGTACACAATGGGGGAGAATAACATGTCGTTTCCAGTAAGCTGAAAGTTATCTGGTGAACAGAAACTTAGCAGAGCGGTCCCAGTAAACCGAAACCTATCCTCCCAGGGTGGGGTGAACTGAAACCTATCCTCCCAGGGAGGGGCAACATGTCCAAACATGTTCTTAGAGAATTACAAAATGGCTTCAGCTAGGTAGAACAAGCGGCTCGGTTCCCAGCACTGGAGAAGAGTATTGAGAGTACCATGGACTGCTAGAAAAACAAACAGATTCATCCTGGAAAGGGTTAAATCGGGTGGCTCTTTGGAGGCAAGGATTCTGAGGCTCCCTATAACATACTTTGGACGTATTGTAGGAAGAGACCGGTCCTTGGAGAAGGACATCATGCTGGGGAGGGTGGAGGGACAGCGCAGGAGGGGAAGACCCTCTTTGAAGTGGATTGATTCAGTGACTGGTGTAATCAGGATGGGTGTGTCAGAGGCAGTGAGACTGGCACAGAATAGAGCAGGGTTTAGGGCTGTTGTACATAGGGTTGCTATGAGTCGCAAGCGACTCGAAAGCACATGACAACAACAACAACGCATCAGAGAGCTGGACAATGACTGAGGCTGACAGAAGAAAAATCAATGTCTTTGAGTTGTGGTGCTGGAGAAGAGTATTGTACATAATGTGGACTACCAAGAGAACAAGAAGGTCTGTCTTGGAGAGGCTAAAACCAAGTGTCTCCTTGGAGGCTAGGATTTTGAAACTTCACCTCATTGACTTTGGGCAGGTGGCCAGGAGAGACTGGTCCTTAGAGAAGGACATGCTAAGAAAGGTGGAAGGACAGCACAGGAGAGGAAAACTCTGGATGAGATGGATTGACACAGTAACTGGGGTAATGGGAGTAGGTGTGTCTGAGTCAGTGAGACTGGCTCAAGACAGGGCAGGCTTCTGAGCTGTTGTACATAGGGTCACTATGAGTCGCATGATGATGGCACATAACAACAAAAATAATACAGTCTTTACACAAACAATATATCATATATAAACATTATATGTAATAATATTTGTTATTATTGTTATATATAAATATTATGTACAAGTGGTTCTAGTGGCCTAGTGGTTAGGCCTTGTGCTGCCAATCGAACAGCAAGTGGTGAATCCACCAGCAGCTGTGAGGGAGAAAAATAATAGGCAATCACCTCCCAGGTGATTTACAGCCTCTGAAAACCTGCTGGAGGATCAGCTATGAGTCAGTTCAGGCTGGACAGCAATGAACAACAATCTACATGTAAATAATGCCTTGTTGTTTTTGTTGTTATGTGCCGTCGAGTCGTTTGCGACTCATAGCGACCCTATGGACAACAGCCCTAAACTGTGCTCTATCCCATGCCAATCTCATTGCCTCTGACACACCCATCCTGATTACCCCAGTCACTGAATCAATCCACCTCATAGAGGGTCTTCCCCTCCTGCGCTGTCCCTCTACTCTACCCAGCATGATGTCCCTCTCTAAAGACCTGTCTCTCCTTACAACATGTCCAAAGTATTTCAGGCGAAGCCCCAGAATCCTTGCCTCCAAGGAGCAGCCTGGTTTAACCCTCTCTAGGATGAATCTATTTGTTTTCTTGGCAGTCCATGGTACATTCAATACTCTTCTTCAGCACCACAGCTCAAAGGTGTCAATTCTATATATAAAATGTTATTTATGTACATAATACATATTCCCAAAAGGGGGAGTAAAGAAACAGATTAGGAGCACAGATCATCCGTGCTCAGGGTCCAGCCTGGCTGCCCCCTCCACATTCAGATCTTTGTCCCTCCCAATGCCCCTTAGGACTATCTAATGCCACCCGACTTTTACCTGAACCTCCCATGTGCTAGTAAAAGCAAACAGTGAAGGACAGAATCAGATGACATAGATGCTCAAGAACCACTTAATAAATGAAAAATGAATGAAGTTAAGAGGGTGGGCTTTTTAAAAAGTTTGTACCCTTGGATTTTTAAAAATGTGTTAAATTAGCGAGCACTGTATTTAAAATTAAACAATAAATATGCCCTCTCCACTTTGCTTTTCTTCGAGGGGTGGTGAAGGCAGCAGGTAGGTAACTGCATACGGTTCTTCCATCAGCAATAGGTATATTGTGTAGACAAGTCTCTGGCTGAAAGCAATCCCTTTCTAGAACTCAGTAGACACTCTGAGGGTTGTTGTTGTTGTTATGTGCCGTCGAGTCACTTGCGACTCATAGCGACCCTATGCACAACAGCCCTAAACCCTACTCTATCCTGCGCCAACCGCACTGCCTCTGACACACCCATCCAGATTACCCCAGTCACGGAGTCAATCCATCTCATAGAGGGTCTTCCCCTCCTGCGCC